>NC_133616.1:72843020-72960520 GCF_964106895.1 Numenius arquata
CCTTGGTTGAGCAGGGAGGCTGCACTAGATGACTGCCAGATGTGCCTTCCACTTGCTACAATTCTGTGATTTTGTGCTTTTATGAATAATCTCTGGGAATTTACTTTTATCTGAAGGATTATTTTCTAATAAAACAACTGCCTGTAGCTGCTTAGGTTGCTTTAGCTCTAAAGAAGTACTCTCACTAAGACAGTTTGATTGCCTCACCTGCCCTCCTTCAATTAAAAGTGCATTGTAGGTTCACTTAACATATATCTCATCAAAATAAGAGCTAAACTATACAGCAAACTGGTGAGATCATATTCATGTAACACATACCTTTTAATTCGTTTTGATAAGGAATTCTGTGCTATGGTAGATAAAAAGGCTTTAGAAGTTGGACTCCTGAGGCTGGGTATACCATGAGGCACTCTTTTCTCCCCTTTAGAGAAACTCTGGTGAATAAGTAAATTTAAGTGAAAAATGTTTGGTTTAATTACAGTCTTCAACTTTATTTACATTTAAGCTAACAGTTCATCTCTTTAATTTGTATGCTTTTGCCTTGTCTGTAAAACACAGTTTTGTCTAACTGTATACATGAATCATAGAATCATAGAATGGTTAGAGTTGGAAGGGACCTTAAAGATCACCTAGTTCCAAGGCCCCTGCAAAGGGCAGGGACACCTCCACTAGAGCAGGTTGCTCAAAGCCCCATCCAGCCTGGCCTTAAACACTTCCAGGGATGGGGCATCCACAGCTTCCCTGGGCAACCTGTTCCAGTGCTTCACCACCCTCACAGTCAAGAATTTCCTCCTAATATCTAATCTAAATCTTCCCTCTTCCAATTTAAAACCATTACCCCTTGTCCTGTCACTACACTTCCTTACAAAGAGTCCCTCTCTGGCTCTCCTGTAGGCTCCCTTCAGATATTGGAAGGCTGCTATGAGGTCTCCCCGGAGCCTTCTCTTCTCCAGGCTGAACAACCCCAGCTCTCTCTGTCTGTCTTCGTAGGTGAGGTGCTCCATACCTCTGATCATTTTCGTGGCCCTCCGCTGGACCTGTTCCAACAGCTCCATGTCCTCCCTGTGTTGAGGACTCCAAAGCTACATGCATTAAGTATTCAACCGATAAGAAAGAATAACACTAGGAGAAATGGCACGTGATCCTGAATGGTGTTGATTAAAATGGATGACTCGGTTCAGATCTCATTGCTTTCTGTTCTGTATTGACAGATTGCCTTTGGGGATGTAGATGTTGCATTGTTTTCAAATGACTAGAATACATAATATTTTTGTTAGGTGTCCTCCAGACTTTCCAAGTCTCTAATTTTGTTGCATAAAAGAGTCTCATAGGACATTTCCCTTTGATTTAGCATAAATTCATTTGCATAAAATCCTTTGCTTGGAAATAAGAAGAGGCTCCACATACATTATATGTTATCCCTGACTGTATACCAAACATTACCAGAACAGGATTTTACAATTCATCCTCCAGTAGGGGGTTGACTCAGAGACTAAATATCCCCTGGATATGTGTAATTTCCTGTTTTTCCATCTCTGCAAGAGCCCTACTACTGAAGCAACCACAAATGCCATGCAGAAAATTCTCAACTCCCAAATATTAGCCCACCTCTCCGTGCCTGGCTTATAGAAATTTTTTGTGTCCTATGTATTTTTGTACTCAAAATCTAAAGAATGAGATAAGTTACTGTCCTGTAGATAGGCATTTCTAGTTAAAGAAAATTATGTCATAGAACAAAGAATTCGTGTAACATTTCTTAAGGTATTGAAATCTGCATAAGAAGCTGAACTTTAAAAATTAAGCTAGATAAGCCCAGTCTTTGTGTCATGCACTGATTAACTACCAAGATCTACCCCATATTTATGGCAATGACTGACATATAAAGGTAACTGGATTAAAAGATTTTAGACTGAATTAGGAATATCAAAGGGACTGAGGGTGACGGGGCTGATAATTTTTGGTTTTCTCCACTGTTATGAAAACATTACAGATTTTCAACCAGTCGTACTTCATGTTCGGTACCTCATGCTCGGTTCATTTCAACTAGACCATCACTTTTCCAGGACTGACCTATGCCACAACTTTTCTCATAATTTTTCTTTCACTCATATAAATAATTTTAGAATATTTGACCTTTTAGAATTTTTTACAATATTGACTAATTCTTTTTCAAAGAAAATATTTGCAATTACTGATTATAGCAATTACTGATTACAGTCGTAAGCTATGAAAACTGTCCCAGACCTGCAGTTTGCTTCACCCATGGGGTAAACCCAACCATAGGGTAAACAACTCAGCCTCTCATGAATTCTATCCTAATCACTGTGTGCTTTCGATGATCCTACCAGATCAATTGAGTGATGACATTTAACATCCCAGGACCATGGATAAATTGCTTTGTTGCCAGTTTCCTAAGGGACTGCTGAATTGTATTATGTACCATTGTCACAGGTCTGCTTATAATAATGCTTATTTTCTTTGGTGATCATTGTACAAGGCCAATGTGCAACTTCTTATTCAACTGTTGAATTAAACAGGGTGCTACAGTGGGTTTTTCTTCTTACACCTGCATACATGTCTTACACACTTTACTTTCACTGATGACATTACCTTAGAACCACAGTAAATTACCATTTTGGTTTCAGAAATCTGCCAGAAGAAATACATTTTGTGGACTTCCTGACCGTGATACTTGTTCTGCTCATTCCCGGCTTGTCTTCAGCTAATGCTTTCTTACAGAAGGAACTGAATTTTTAAATAAATTCAGATCCGCCTTTGCTGGAATTTCCTGTGTATGATTCTTTCTACGCTCCTTTAACCATTTGTTATATATAAAAAATCATCTAATTTTATTAAACAAGGGTTTTTTGTCAGCATTCTTTTTCTCAGCATTTTTTTTGTCTTTTAATACTTCTTGACAAATGAGTTGAGATTTAAGGAATGAACTAAATAGCAACAGCACACTTGCAAATGTGATTCTCATTTCTCATTGGTACTATAAGGCTCAGTCAGTTGTATACACATTTAGAAGTTTTAGAGCCTTTTGAGTTGCAAAATGAAATTACAGCAAACCATAAAATAGTAGTAATGTGATGGCCTGTCACTCAAAGTAGGGTTTGCTGTTTGATGATTTCAATGAATGTTGATGTTAGCATAACAGAAGTAGTAGAGACAGGTGTCAGCGGGTACTGCATTTTCTCTGCTTCCACCTTCATTTTGTCGTCTTGCTGTGCTTTACCACCATTTCCATACTTCGCTCAGCTTTTCTGAGACAATAGATAGAAACGTGTTTAGATAGCCTTAGTTTGTCATCCTGTCTTCCTACAAAACAAACTAAGAAACCCGGTAATGTTACTTGAAAATCTCACTATGCTTCTCTATAGATAGTCATGCATGATTTCTTTTGCTGCTAAGATCATCCAGTGCCCTGCCTGGATGTTCAATTTTCTTGATCCCAGATTCATACCAAGTTAATGGTACACCTTCATGGAGGGATTTCTGAATAAATTCCGTAGAAGTATTTCTAGAATCAGAGCACTGTATGGTTTTCATAATCAGTATCATGAAAATATGGTCTGAATCTCCTTGTCCTAAATAGGATAAGAAAAAAAAAAAATTGTGAGAGAGAGCAGTCTACTTTTTTGGAAAGACACTATGTTAAGAAGGAGAATGTTAAAAATTTCTAAATGCCTTTCTACAAGTATAAATACACATAGGGGCATGTATTTGGACCTATATTATTTAATATCTTCATCAGTGACATAGACAGTGGGATCGAGTGCACCCTCAGCGAGTTTGCAGATGACACCAAGCTCAGTGGTGTGGTTGACATGCCTGAGAGATGGGATGTCATCCAGTGGGACCTGGACAAGACTGAGAAGTGAGCCCGTGAGAACTTCATGAAGTTCTACAAGGCCAACTGCAAGGTCTTGTACCTGGGTTGGGGCAACCACCGGTATCAATACAGTCTGGGGAATGGAAGGGTTAAGAGCAGCCCTGCTGAGAAGGACTTGGAGGTACTGGTGGATGAAAACTTGGACATGAGCCATCAATATGCACTCATAGTCCAGAAGGCTAACCGTACCCTAGACTCCATCAAAAGAGGCGTGGCCTCCTCTCCTTGGCTCTCATGAGACCCCACCTGGAGTACTGCAACCAGCTCTGGAGTCTTCAGCACAGGAAAGACATGGACCTGCTGGAGCAGGTCCAGAGGAGGGCCACAGAAATGATCAGAGGGCTGGAACATCTCTCCTATGAAGACATGCTGAGAGAGTTGGGGTTCTTCAGCCTGGAGAAGGCTCCAGGGAGACCTTCCCTCTCACCAAGGCTGGGAGTTAGAGAGACCAGTATTAAATGCAGGAAACAGGAATTCTTTATTTCTGGCATGGGGGAGAACTGTTTTCACTCTTCACTTTTCTTTTGTCTAGGTCTTCTAGACTTGAATTATACTGAGAAGATAATAAAAACATTTGAAAAGTTAAAAAAATCAGAGTGTTGAAGTGATCATCCCATAGCACTGGAGAACCTTGTGATAGAAGTCTCCTATAAATAAAGAGACCTTCTATTCTTCTCTGAGAGATTCAATACTACCAGTACAAGGTTACAAAATAGTTGGTGATTTATTGTGTTTGCAGACGTAATTAATTAGTATTTATTTCTATGTTAAATTTTGTCAAAATCAGGGAAAATTATGCAGACAGACTTTTAATTAAGAAAAAAATGTAAATGAGAAAAATTGAGGAGCAGATACATACTTTGTAACCTTTTTAAATTGACTTGTCTTTATCAACAAAATTTTATGCTCCCTGGAATCCCATCACATCTCATTGTTAGGTAGTATAGAAAAAACCAGTAACTTTGTTAAAACTTCATATTTAAAATGGGTAATACATGGAGAAAGATGAAGCATTTAAAACTGCTACATTTTTTCATATGGCATCCTATTTGTATAATGAGCAATTAAGTGTTCATCTAGGGTATATCTGTCTGAGCTTCCTGCAGACGATCTTTCTCCCCCTTTCCTCTCCCAACATACACTCAGTAGCACATCTGTTGGTCAAGACCATGTTAATCATTATGACCAGAGCTTTTTTTCCACCAGTCCGATTTGTTAAACGAGCATGTGTTCTTGAGCTTCATTCCTATTTCATTTCTTGTTCCTGGGGAAATCTAGTCCAGATTTCTGCACTATCATGAGTTTAGAAAATGACGGAATGGACACTAGCACACCACATGGCAGTGGTCACTAATCCCAAAACCACGTTCTTCTACCAAAGAACAAGAAACTAAGAAAATGTAATTTATTGATAAAGCCATTCTGTTTCTCTGCTTCCTTTTGCTCAAGGACTACAGTGCTAAAGACAAAACAAAACTCCCATTTGCTTAAGTGTTCAGTACTTCAAAGTTGTTCTCATGGAAATATACTGGGTAAAAGAAAAAGTGTTTTGTTTAGGATCATACCTTCAAAAGTATCAAAAATTTGAAAAGAAGTAGTCAGAAAATCTGTCTCTTTTTGCTGTGTTCAGTGAGTCATTGTAGCACAGAGAAAAATGAAGCCTTCTAACAAAAGGAGGAGGAAGCTGGAGAAGGGGGAGGGGTCAAGAAAACTGCAAAAATTCCAGAGAAGCTAACTGTGAAAATTCTTGTGAAAATGTTCAGTTTGCTGAGGAAAAGTCCATGGTATATAAGCAAAAAAAAAATTCTTGTCAAAATGTTTTGAAATCCCTGAAACTTCAACTTTTCACGATATCAGCTTCAAAATTGTGTTCATACCAGCATATAACACGGCAGAAAGTTTTGCTATCTATAGGTCAGATTCTCCTGTAGATTAAATTGACGTAATTCCACTAGAATATAACTGGATTTGATCCTATGTTTCAAGTCTGACACCAAAACAAAGATTAAAACTGCATTTTTCCTATTTAAAGATATATTTCTATTCCCTCATTGCACAATTGTTGTTTATAGCTATCACATCTAAAACATGCGAATAGGAAAACAGATCTGCAGTTTTTTACATATATCTTAAGTTTCTTTCATATGATGAAAACACTGTCAAGGTTATTTGAGTGGATTTGCATCCAGTTTTAAAAATACTTCATTTTGAAGTAGAGAAAATGTCAGGAGACTGTATTATTCACTAGCCACTGTGTTAGAAATACTTCAGGTGTATATAGTAGAAGGTTTATTCTTATGGCAAGAACAGAAAATTTAGTACTAATAAATATTTGATGTCAGGGAAGATCTTGAAACTCAAATTGTTAGAGGGTGGGCGAGTTTTCTGAGGAAGTGTTAACGGCTCTGTTTTCCAAAGCATTCTTCTGCTGGACAATTTAAAATACAGGATACCGGCCCTGGTGGACTGGTACCTTGACAGCAGGACTGGTTTTCTGTTCCTTTTTGACACTTGCTTTATTTTTATACACAACAAGGAACAGATCCATCGATTGTTGGATTTGTGCCACACACGAATCTGTAGGGTCTTGCTAGTTTTCTGCTTAGCTATCTGGGGAATTGTTTATATGGATACAATGTATTAAACCATATTTTTCTTTCCTAACTTTTTTTTTTTTTTAATGTTTTTTGGATTGGTTCCCAGGTTTGAGCTACTGACTTTTAAAACTCAGTAAATTCTATTGCTCCCAAGTACTAATACTTGCATTATTTTATAAAATAAAATATATATCTTTCCCTTTAACCTCTAATGATGTAATCTCAATTTAAGTCAGTTAAGAATGCTATAATAGAGCTAAAATTTCTCAGCATTTTTTTTTTTCCTCTTACAGGTATATCTTACAATTAATGTATCAGCCTGGGATTTAGCTGCTCTGGATTTCATGCCCAATTCTGATGCTGTATCCCCATGTGACTTCTAAGAAAGTAATTCTCTTTAGAAATCTGTTTTTTTATTTATGCATTAACATTTAAAACAATGTTCTCAGTCCAAAAGTGAAAAGTCTGAAAGGCATTCAGGTATATGAAGCAGGATCTGAAGAACAACCCAGGTGATTAATAGTTTAAGAATGAATATGTGTGCTTTGGGATTTAAAATTTGGCGTGGCTTGCAAGCTCTGATCAAGACATATAAGGAATGCTACAAAACTAAATTAATGGGCAAGACAAATATAGCGTCTTAACAAGATTGCTGGTAATCTTCAGTATGTGCTTCACTCTCAAAACAAAACACACTAAACAAGCAGAAAAGGAAACCCACTGTGAGTGATGAGTGTTTTATCTTTAGAGAAATAAACATACATGGCTAAACTTTCTATTGCATTTTTCATACACTAGGTCATTATGGTGCAACTTTTATTTTGCTTGGTTTACAAATACCTCATATATGCATAAAAGAAGCTTCAGTAGATTTTTTGTTTTTCACTTCTCTTTTACCCAAAGTGAAGAAATTTACAATGCTTTGAATTTACAAGTTGTGTTTTCAAAAATTCTGAAAACAGCTAGAACAGTCTTTTACAGTGCGTCTTTGCTTATCTGTTTCTAGGATTTATTTATGTAAGAATTGGTAAGATGCAAGTTAACAGTAAATTCATGTTGTGAAAATAAATGTTTGTACATTCATGTTTGATCAAACCATAGGTTGCCAAAGAATAACTAAATTTAATTTAAAAAAAAAAGGTATTAGATTTATTTCAATAGACCACAATATTTATACAATTGCTCTACTCTGGGTTTGATACCACTTTACCTTTTAAAAACTTTAGAAATAACACCTGATTAGACCTGATCAGTACTGTTAGTTTTGATAAGTACCTTCTTTTCCAAGTTAATATATCTGTTCAGAGGTGAAGAGAAATTGAATTAAACCCTTTTGAACTGATTCGTCTTTTCAGATGTGAGTACACAAAGAAGTAATGCTAATGTATATATTACCAAAAAACACCCTGAACTTTACGATTTTCAAAACACAGATGACTTAATTTCAGCAATTGTTCTCATATTGAATATCTGAATTTCAATTCTGTCCCACTCAAGTGATTTAGACAACTTTATTTTGACTTCAACAGGTGCTAGGCAAAAGCCATAAATGCATGGCTTGCTTTTCAAAAGTTCCTACTTCATCATTGCTTACTGTAACAATGCTAAAAACATAACCTCTTTCAGCTGTTTGGTAGATTTAAATAAAAAAAAAAAATCTTTTGAAAACACTAGCTTTTACAAGAAGAAAGTAATTAAGATACCCTGTGGAGGTAAGTAGCAAAGCAAACTTCTTGTACACGTCACTGAAGTGCTATGTC
The DNA here is from genome assembly GCF_964106895.1 of Numenius arquata. Classification (NCBI taxonomy): domain Eukaryota; kingdom Metazoa; phylum Chordata; class Aves; order Charadriiformes; family Scolopacidae; genus Numenius; species Numenius arquata. The sequence goes on from NC_133616.1 coordinate 72,851,273, forward strand.
AATCACCATTTGTCAGCAGAAGAGAAGACAACTCCTGGGGTGTCCAGCTACTTCCACTCTGACTCTGAAGGCAAAACCAGCAAGAAAAGTAAAGATTGAACTTTTCACTCACATAATTTCTTTGCTCAAAGACACAGAACCTCACCCATCAGAAGATGACCACGTACAACAGCTGATTTAGAATTTGGAGAAATGGGTTTATGATGATATTGCTTTGTAAGGTCATCCAGTAAATCTGTTAGGTGTTAAAAAACTAAAAAAAAATAAAAGAAAAAAGATGTAGTTTAATTTGCTTTTTTTGCACCTGTGGTGGGATGTCAAACCACTCAGAACTTTCAAGTAGATGTTCCTACACCTTTTCCTTTTATAATATACAATGACAATCACTCAATAGGCTGAGAGGCTTTTTTAAATGAAAAAAAAAAGCTATATTTTAACAAAATTCTGAATGAGTGTCACCAACTTTCAAATGAAGAAAAATCTAAATACTTGGCAGAGGCATAACATAAACATTTATATGCAATTTCTATCTGTCAGCTCTCATCTTTGCAACTGTTTGATTTCCAATAAACTTAGTCAATTCCTGAGCTGTAGCAAATTCTGACTCCTTCAGAAGTTTCCCCCTCCACCAGTGTGGGTCCTGGCTCTGTTTCTTTCCCAGAAGTCTCCATTTCCTAAACAAGTTGGAGGTTCCAAGCTCTGTGGTTTGATATCCCTCTTTGTCATGCATTAAGGCCTTCACAAGCTTCTCTCCACTGAACAGGTTATCCAAGACAGAGAATCTTATCCTCCATCCACAGGGACCTGACTTGCTTCTGTTAAATAAACATGAGACAAGTTGGGAACCAAATGAAATGCATGTGTCACAAAATCATTGGTGACATTTTAGCTGCCTTACTTCTCTGGTTAAAGAGATTTTTTCCAGCAGTTTAAGGTGTAGCAATTGTAAAGGTTCATTTTACCCCTTCAAGAGGAGTCAAGTGCATGTGTGCCCAGGAATGACTTGCAGCCAATCCGTACCCCAGACTTGTTTTTTTGGGGTGTTCGCTTTAACTGCTTGTGGAAATATAGGAAAGGATCGTGGATGAGGAAGGTAGTACCTGTCTCATATCACTTAAGTTTGGTGATCAGTCAGACAAGCACTAAATTGGCTGCCTCCTGTAAATGCCATTAAAAATCAAGAAAGGGATACACTCTGGAAGTAAAAGTCAACACCTTTAAAGCAGGAAAAAGGAAAATCTTACATAAGTATGAAATCAGTTTGTGGAACTAATTCATTAGTACTAGCAATCACTGTAGCTAAGGCCTTACTCAGATCAAAATTAAGGACTGAAAATCTTTTTAAAGATGAAAACATCAGCAGTTTCATTAGCTTGAAAAGGTGAGGGAGGAAATCAGGGAAGTTCAGAACTGTTTTATTCAGGGGTCTAACTTCCAGCAGACCTGAAGTACCCATGCAGCTATAACCAGTAATCCCATAAGCACTGTCCTGCACTTCCTTCAATCACATCTAAACACTGTCTACCGTCAGAGGTACAATACTGGATTAGACGTATCATCATTATGATATGGGATGGCAATTTATATTTTCCCAAGCTCTGCCTTTGTAATTATGCTAATTCATTGTTCATTACATAAAAACTAGAGAAATATAACATACCTCTTTTGCTTTGTAGGAAAGCAAAACATTTCTCCTAGAATTCACTTCATCTTCTCAGTTATAACTGCAAATGTGAGATTCACATAGACCTTCAGGGTAAGAAGGAGAAGAATGAAAATTAGGACTTGTCTGTCTATAGTTTGCCTTTGAAAAAATCGCCTTTTGAAGACCTTTTTGTCCTGCTTGTTCTGTTCAGTACAATTAGCTTGATGTAATTAGGTTTTTGAGTTCAATAGGATTAGGTTGATAGGCCAGCTCTGACATTTTTCTCTTTTATTCTCCTTTTATGACATAATACAAGTTACTTGAAAAAGCAGCTTAGCTGTATTTTTTAATCCATTTTGTCAGAGGAAACATTGACTTATTATGAAAAGCGTTCTGAATTTCCTTGACTAGGATACCTACACTTGAAATCCAATATTTTTAATGGTTAATTTTTTCAGTTTTTAATGGTTACAACACACAGCTGAATGCCAGTACTGTGATCCCTTTACAAGTACTTCACAGGCTAGCTTTATGACCTTGTGGCTTATTTGAACACTCCAGTAAAAGAATTTGGATCTATGCTAAGGTTTTTCAGAATCTCATTTTGTATAACCCTGCAAAGTGTCTATGCTAGTCACTCTTGTGGTACATTTCAAAGTATAAACTATTAAAGTACATGATTTTATTAGACTGTGTCTGCTAAGAAAATTATATCGGGAAGTTCTTAATGGTTTCACTGACCATATATTAATGTTCCCCTTCAAAGCATGAAAATCTTTAATTCGATCATGCTAATGTGTATGACACCATCCTCTGTCTTCATAGCTAGTAATAATAAATTTAAATATTCTAGACAAAATATTTGTACAGAGACTTTTTTCTTAAGTTAAACAAAATGATGTGTTAATTAGATTAATAAGGTAATAACACACCTACAGGTGTCAGCAATCCCTACAATTTAAAGCAAGTATCTTGTATAATAAAAATAGTTTAATTATTAAGATGAACATTTAAAAACATTGGTTTTATATGCTGTATTTGTTGACTGAGAAAACAGATCTTTATTTCAAGTTATTTCTAATTCTAGTAGACTCAATTAGTGACACAGATCAATGAAGACATATTAATATACATTTGCCTTTAATGCAAAAAACATTAAAAATCCATGACACTGGTCATGTTCAGAGTGAGAAACTTGTATTTACAGGTAAGCATAAATTTAATCTCACCTCTGAATCAGGGATCAGACTGGATTTTTCCTTAGTCAATGCTGAAGCCTATTAAAGCACGTTAACACCAATATTACCTGGACTTCTATGACTGTCAAATGTTTGTGATTACTTTTTCTCATTGTTAATTCTTTAGTACGAAGTTCTTTATTGATAGCGAAGTCTTATACATGTAACTCTGTAAACCTCTTTGTGTCCTTAATTTATACTAATGTTATTTTTACACTAGCTGTATCTATTTGATTAGTCTCATGTACTACCAAACATTTGGCAGCAAACATGTAATAATTTCTGATGGTTAACTTCCATATTCTGAATAGTTGCTTTCGTTTTCTTTATACCAGTTTCAAACCAGCCAAGCACAGCACTACTTGTAGATTTTTTAGCAATAATCATCTACCTACTCCTCCACCAAACCTTACTGTTTCCTCTTTCCCACCACTGCTTTCTAGTTTTTGCTCCTCACAGATTGCATAATACTCTCTTTTGCATGCACCTCACTCTCTCTGAAGCTGTTGTCTCCTTGGAGCAGTGTCAAAACTCTGTTTATGGTAAACTGTGCACATTTCAGCTGCTTCATTACATGACAATGCACACACATTTTCCAGGGAAAACAGACTCATTCATACCTGTTTAGGCCCATATTCCAGGCCACTCTTGGATTTTACATGCTCCTACCACTGTTCAGGAAATCATTAGCTACTTGTTTTCTCAGGTATGCCTCCAATGCTGGACAAAAAACTTTGAATAAAAAATGTTACTGTGATATGTCAAAGATGCAAATTATTAGCATCTTACTGAAAAATCATTGTATTTGAACATATACTGATGCTTTTTGCTTTTTTTATCTAGTCACTCAAGATGGTAAATACTTCTGGTTTAGCTGCTTTCTGTTTAAAAATGCTGCTGCGTTCTTTCCTATTCCAAACAGCAACTGAACACCACCTGAGAGGGTGTAATAGGATATACAACCTCAGCAGGAGTCCTACCCTTGCTAACTTAATGGCAGTGCAGTAAACATGAATAGCAATTTTTCCAAAGCACATCCTCCAAATTACTAAGTGTATACATTGATTTAATTTTTTATTTAAAATCATGCTTCTTTCTGTAGTGAAAATCATCTCCAGTTACAGTGCATAGAAAACATATTGACCCATCCTTACTCATCAAGTTTTCCCCTAGTGTTTTTCACGCAGGCACAGGACGACCCAAGTCTACAGCTTCTAAAAACCGGATGAGTCTAAAACGGATGAGTCTAACCTGTCTTTCTCTTTGCTATCTAAAAGTAAGATTCAATTGTAACACTGGCACTGGGACATTTGTTTTTGATTTGTACTCTCTTTCAGAAAGAGTCTCACCATGGGAAACTTAAAGGGTCTAACTTATTACAAGTTTTCCTCATTTTATTTGAGGGGTTTAAATTTTGTCATCACTCCGAAAAAAGATAATTAAATTGCAATACTATCAAGCAAAGGCACTGCAGGTAAAGAACACATTTTTTCTTCTTCTGCCATTGGAAAAATCTCTCTACAGCTAACTACTGGTTTTCAGAGTGTCACCAGCTCCATGCTTAGAGAAACACCTGTGCCCGGAAAAGCAATTTCACACAGAGCTGGCCTTTTTGTGCCTGCACGTTGGATGCCTTTTGCTAAATCTAATCTTCTAACTAGGCTCTGCATGACAATGAGGTAACTTTGGTAGTCTGCAACTGCTGCTTTTCGATGTTGTCTCTGATACATGCTTGCCTTGAATTCTCAGCTGTCAGAATCATTGGACTTAAACAGGAAGGATAAATGTTTAAAAATGTATTGTTATTAGATAGGAGAGCTAAAGGCCACTGATGCTTCTCCTATTCTTCCAATTTTGAGACAGTGTCTCTGAGACACCATAAATGACTAGAGCTATGCATTCTGCTGACAAGTATCAAACTATGCAAGTATCAAACATATACTTACCCGTATTTATCTAATTTTTATCTAGATAAATTTATCTAGCTTTTCTTGGTTAGCGAAGATATCTGTTTTTTCAGTCTTTCTCAGCTCTAGAAAATTATTCTAATTCTAAAAAAAAAAATAAATCTAACGACGTTTTCATCTGATTCACTAAAAATTCATGCTTCTGGTTTTCTTTTTCTCCTAATGATTTCTGTTTTATGATCATACGGTAATAAATAATCAACTGGAAGGAAAGAAGAACTTTTTTTCTTTTAATGACTGTCTTATTCACAACTCCAATAACTGCATTTGCCTGAGAAGTAGTGTTTGCCCTAGAGTTCATAAGTAGTCCTCACACATTCAACAAGCACAGGCATATCTCATTTACCATATTTTAGGGAACCAGCTCTCCAAGTTTCAAAAAGACTCCTATGTTCTCCTCCAATATAAACAGTTTTACAAGCAGCAGTTTGCTGAGTTTTTCCTACATATCTGGTAAACACTTTGTTACCTCTGTCTTACATTTATTATTGCTAAGGAGACAGTTAATTCAATTAATGTATTATAAATTAAACAAACAACTTCTGTTAAATCATATCTTTCTAGAATAAAATACACTGCCACCTCCTTTTTAATGCTATTCCATTCTTCTCTTATTACTTCCACAACATGCCTTTCTTTCCCTGTTCTATATGATAGAGAGTACTGCAATTAGTAAATTAGAAAATGTTAAGGAGGTTCCTGTGGACTAAGTTAAGGTTAATTTAAAGTACAAAACCTCTTCTGTGTTATGAACATGGTTGTGAAAATCCATTTGATTTAACCTAAAGCTGGCAAGGTTTCTCCTAATTAAGCAGAAAAAGTTAACTTTCAGTGGTGTACTAAATAATTACAACTTGATTGTGTTTATGGAAACAAGTCTTTTTATTTTATTTTTTATGCTGGTGTTTACTAAGTTCACAGTAGTATTTCACTGTAAAGCTTCTGTTACTTGTGAAATTCTAGTTTACTTCTAATTTTATTTTAACCTTCATACTGTACTGAATGAACACTGCTATGTCAGTGAACCTGACAATAAATACTTCCATGAGCAAAGATACTTGAATGCTCCCTTTAGTATAGAAAGCTGACCTGCAAAGAGAGACCAGCCTAAGCTCATATATATTAAGAGTATGAAAGGGTTGAAAAGGAGGAGTGTTTTGAGTCAGAAGCAAACACTGTAGTTTCTGGACTACTTTGTGTACAGTGTATGATCTAAAGCTAATTGGCCCTAATTTACTCATTTTCTTCACTTCCTGACATTGATTGCTAAAACCAAGGAACCTCTGGAAATACACTGCTGTTTGTAAAACCTCATTGCCCAAACTGTGTTTTGCCAAGACTCAGGCTATATACAGACTAAAAGGAAAAAAGCAACCTGTGAGGAAGCTCCTCACACCTCCACCATTCTCTGGTACAAGCTGCTGTCACCTGGGGATCTCTGTTAATTAGCAATTGTCCTCCAAAGCACATGAACTAACTGTGGAGTACTGGAAACCTGGGAATGTTCCCTTCTGCCTCTGCCTGCTTGAACTGAGACATGGATGAGACCTTTCCATGCTCAGGGAATGATCTACTGATCTCCTTCAATGTCAGTGTGTTGCTAGAGAATTTCAAAGCAGGGAACTTAGAAGGAGATTGGATTTCTTTTTATTTTAATTTGTATCAGCAGGAAACTGATGAGTAAAAGGATTAAAAGATTTAGGATTCAGTGGATAGATGCATAACTTATAATTTTACAGGGACTGTAAAATTATGTTTGTGCTTAGAGATCCGATTAATTATCTCATTGTGAAAGAAACCTTCCACATCAGATAGAGACAAGTAAGGGTGCTGGAGGCTTTTACAGAATCCTGGTACTTCAGTAGTTTTCAGTTAACTGTGGACACAAGCAACAAGAAAGTTCGTTATGGGTTTGGAATGATGTCTCTGTCCTGTACTTTTCACATTCTGCTGGAAGTCTGTAAAAACATGTATCGATGCCAATTCTGAGAAGTTTTCCTTGTGCTTCAGTACCCTGTCTTTGCAAACAAATTGCTCTCGCTTTCTTTGATATATTTAAAGAATAATTATCTGCAAATGTATTGCAGCATTTCTTCCCACTGCACGGCTATTGTTGATGTAGTAATTTCAGTATAGCTGTCTGCTTGCACCTTTGTAGTCGTATCTCTTTCTTGCTCTCCCTTTTAACATCAGAGATGTAGTTCAGCCTTTCCAAAGGGAAAGTAAAGGGCCTTGTGTTTATATGAAAAGCATCAAGGAATACTTCATATGTTGTTTCAATACTGTTTACATTCTCTTCTCTGCCAAAATGGAAGGATTTGTTTACCTGTTTAAAATTAGTCCATTACCAACTCAGAGGGTCAGTTACTTCCTCTAGGTAATTTTCTGATGTTTCTTTTGTTGACAGAAATTGCTTTCTTGGAATTTTTTTGTAAGATCTGAACTGACCTTGCTTTCCAGCTGTCTTTTTCATCAAGATGACAGAAATACCATGATGAAATTTTATATTTGCCGAGAGACAAACGTAGGAGAAAGATGATATTTAAAGGCAAAGATAATGTCATAAAGAAATATTTTTTTTTAGTAGAAAGAGATTTCTGACAAATCATTTCACATCTGATGTGGATTTTTGCATGCTGCAGTACTGTGATTTGGGATAATACATGATCAGTCAGAGACTGTACTGTGTATTGTAGTGTACGTTTAAGTAGAGTTAAAAGCAGTCACTGTAGTGTAATTAGAGTTCCACTGGAGAAGATTGGCTGTGTTTTAAAAACTTGAGTTACTAAGACATACACTTCTAATGTACTGTTTTATCTGTTAGAAATTATGAGAAAGGAGGCAAATAATATTTCTTCCATTTCTATTTCACAATATTCGTTCAATTTTTATGTATTACATGGACATGTATGGGGAACTTTTCACCTTTATTTCTGGGGTTTAGCTGCAGCTAGAAGTCTTAAATACTGTTTCAGAGACTCCTTGAGTAAGCCTTGCAGTAAGGTCCTTCATCAAACACCACAGGGCTACATTTCTGATACTGCAGTCCATGGACCACTGCTGATGTTAGAGAGCTTTCTGATGTTGATTGTTTATCTTTGAAGAAACTCTTGAAGCTCTTTGCATAGAAAAGACTGTATATATTCAGAACTATCCAGGAAAAAGAGGAGTAAGTCTTTCTGCCTCTTGTATGAGCCCTGCTTTTCCTACAGAAATGATAGTAATTGGTAGTGCTTCCAAAAGAACACTGAAAATAATGGAAGAAGTTGCCATTAACCTTACAGTTAATAGCTGTAGTAGTTACAGGGAACACAGATTAGTGAAAGAAGCTGCTGCTGCCCCCAGTTAAGATGTGTTATTGTTTTGACACAAAGTCCTTATGTTCAGAAAGCCCAAGGTCATTGTTTTGCATAAAGTCCTATGTTATATACTTGTATATGTACCTGCCATCTTGCATCTTTGCACTTCTGTGCTTGGTGTAATAGTGTACTGTTATAGAACAGCACTTCTGATTGAAGTCAGATGCAGATCTCTCTTGTCCTGTGTCCTGCCATCAGCTGTGAAGGGACATTCCAGGATCAGGATTGTAGTTTTCCCTGGTAAAATTCAGTTCTCACTTGTTAAGTATGCTGATCTCTGGAATTTTCTTAAATACAGGAATCTTGTTGCATCAAAATTATGGCCCTATTTTACAGGGAAGTTCTGTATATACCTGGTAGGCAGGGTAGATGCTGCACACTCAGGAAGCTTGTTTTACCAGGCTCAGTCTCAACTGCAGGATTGTGGAAGGAGGGAATATTTTCATTTCTGGGAGCTGCTGAAGGGAGATATGAAAAACTACACATAGTCAGGCATCTACAGAAGACTAAAAAGAGGACAAGCATATATGATACTTCCTCCAAGGTCAACTATTCCTATCTCAGTTTAGTAACTCTTAAAGGGTTAACAGTCATTTCTAAGCATTTGTTCATTCTCCTTTAGAACACATGAATATTTTGCATCCTGAACATACTTCATCAAGGCATTGCATGGATCTACTACCCACTGGATGAGAATAAAGTCCTCGTCTTTACTTACTAATAATGTAATTGGGTTTGGATTTTTCATGGGTGAGTGTCATAGTTTTTTTAAAAAAAGAGGTCTCTTGCTTACTGGGTGTTGCTTATTATTTACTGATTTCAGCCTATACCTGAAAGTCATTAGAAGTTAACATTCTGCATTATCAATGCTGCTTCTATAGAATATGTTTAGTTGCTAGTACACCAAGTCAGTAACAGCTACATAGTATTGATTACGAAATATTGGTAATGTGATTCTTCTTCATTAATGTATTGATTTTTAAATCACAAAGTCTGCATCACTGTTCAGAGGATGCTTGCTTATATGTATGAGCTAGTTTTCAGAATCATCTTCATTTAAACAGAAAGAGACACTTTCTGTGAGATCTTGACAATTTTCTGAATTGAGAATATCCTTTGCAAGATAACTCCATACTAATCTGTTATCTAAGTCATGCCCAGTTTTCATCTGGATATCAACAGAGCAGGCAAATACAATATTAATTCATATTGGCACAGCAGCTCTAAGTAGACAGTACATTTAATAATACCATTGCATAAAGGTTAAGGCTTATATAAATCCTGCCAGTTTAGGGAGATAGCATAAGTATGCCTTTTTAAATTATCATACTGGGATCTAAATTTCTGTTATGCTTTTCTTTATCTGTAATTCGTCAATGAGAGATAGAGAGGAAGGACTAAGAGAGGATTTCTGTTGAATTTCTGTAGTAATTTGCCCCCTGTGGGACAATGTGTTTTAATCTCACTATGGGTCCTCCTCCTGAACCAAAGCCCTGGAGGTAACGTGGCAGAAGAGGTGTGAGATCAGAAACATTCTTGAATGTAAATGATACACTTCTGTAAACTCTTAATCCACTCTCAGGCATTGTTCTCTTGCCTAGAAGGACTGGTTGGGAAAAAGTGCTGCATGGTCCTTTGCTGAAGTTGCCTTTTTCACAGGAGTCAGGATCTGATTCTGAAGATATCTGTGATTTCTGTTTATAGGTGGGTATGTTGATTTACCTTTTCCTTTTTTGCTATTCCTGTTTACAAATTGTAGTAAAGTTATTGGACTTTTTTTCTTCCTTTTTTAATATTTTTTTCTTATACCCTGAAAGACCAGCCAGTTACTGCTTTCTTTACTAATTATTGGCTGCAGCTTAAGCTGTACTTACTGACTCACTTAATTAAGTAATGGAGGGAAATGTGTGTATGTGCAAATAGAGGGGAGACAGAAAAGAAAAAAAAAAGTATAGATGTGAGGAAAGAATTGCATCTCAAAATGTCCCTCAGAGTGAATATTTTCATAATTTTCCTAGATACCGCCTTCTACAACTATTTAAATGGATCAGTAAGATTCAGAAGCTCACAAGGAACTTTTTAGTTGTTAACTAAATGCAGAAGTTTTTTTGTAAATGCTAGCATAAATATTGTGAAGATTACTATTTTTAAATTCCTGTGTAATTACCATTCATAGTTGTTTATAAATACAGTTAATGAAGGCTGACGAGCAGCTCAGTTTTAAGCTCAGATCTTATAGTCAAACTGTTCGTTGGTCCACAAACTTACCCATCAGCAAATAACTGGGGTAGCTTTGAATGTGAAACTGATTGGCATTCTTCGATCAGTTCAGAAACAAACTGATTTGTTTCTCTCCAGTGCATACAAGGAAGGATTTGGGAAGCACCTTGAAGAGGCAGGGTACATAACTTTCAATACCTCTGCTCTTATAAACTCAGAGGATGTGTCTGTACTGTGCAAGACTGGTGGAGCGGAACTCTTATCCTGTGGATTTCTGCTTTGAGGACCATGGCTTGTATCAGGTCTCATGGTTAAAACCTACGAGGCATAACACTTGTATCATCCTGGAACCCTTTCAAATATATCTCATGATAATTAGGGACTTGACTAATTACTTCTGATACCTGCAATAAAATCTTTACAATATGGATTCCTTCTAAAGTCTCTGTTGAATTTATCCTTCTGTTCTGGACATGGGTTAGGGCTCTGGAAGATAGGGGGGCTCAAGAGAGCTGGATGTTGTTCAAATAGCTCTTTCTCCAAGCTCAGGATCGGTGCATCCCTAAGAAAAAAAAATCGGGCAAGGGAAGCAGTAGACCTGCGTGGTTGAGCAGGGAGCTTCTGAAAAAGCTCAAGTGGAAGAAGAAAGTTTACACTGAGTGGAAGAAGGGACTGACCACTTGGGAAGATTACAAGCATGCCGTTAGAGTATGCAGGGACAAAATGAGGAAAGCCAAGGTCTCCTTGGAGTTAAAATTGTCAAGGGATGTCAAAGTAAACAAGAAGGGTTTTTTCAACTATATTAGAGGCAAAAGGAAAACTAGACAAAATGTGGACCCACTGTTGAATGAGATGGGTGCCATTGTGACAGAGGATGCAGAGAAGGCAGAATTGCCGAATCCCTTCTTTGCTTCAGGCTTTACTGCTCAGGCCAGCCCTCAGGAGCCACAGACTTTGGGAGAAACAGAGAAAGTCTGGACGAAAGAAGACTTCCCCTTGGTTGAGGAAGATCAAGTTAGGGAACAGTTAAGTACACTGGATACCCACATATCCACGGGTCCCGATGGGATGCACCTGCAAGTGCTGAGGGAGCTGTTGGAAGTCATTGCTGGGCCACTCTACATCATCTTTGAAAGGTCCTGGAGAACAGGTGAGGTGCCCAAAGACTGGAGGAAAGGCAATGTCATCCTAGTCTTCAAAAAGGGCAAAAAGGAGGACCCAGGAAATTACAAGTCAGTCAGTCTCACCTCCATGCCTGGAAAGATGATGGAACAGCTTGTTCTGGGCATCATCTCAAAGCATATGGAGGAAAAGAAAGCTATTGGATGTAGTCAGCACGGATTCAGCAAGGGGAAATCATGTCTGGCTAACCTGATAGCCTTCTACGATGGGATGACTGGATGAATAGATGAGGGGAGGGCGGTGGATGTTGTCTACCTTGACTTCAGCAAGGCTTTTGACACCATCTCCCGCAGCATCCTCATAGGTAAGCTTAGGAAGTGTGGATTAGAGGAATGGACAGTGAGATAGATTGAAAACTGGCTGAAAGACAGAGCTCAGAGGGTCGTGATTAGGGGCAGAGAATCTAGTTGGAGGTCTGTAACAAGTGGGGTTCCCCAGGGGTCAGTATTGGGTCCAGTCCTCTTCAAAATATTCATCAATGACCTGGATGAAGGGATAGAATATACCCTCAGCAAGTTTGCTGATGATACAAAGCTGGGAGGCTGGCTGACACACCAAAAGGCTGCGCCACCATACAGCGAGACCTGGACAGGCTGGAGAGTTGGGCAGAGAGGAACCTGATGAAATTCAACAAAGGCAAGTGTAGGGGGCTGCACCTGGGGAGAAATAACCCCATGCAGCAGTACAGGTTGGGGGCTGACCTGCTGGGAGACGAGCTCTGAGGAGAAACGCCTAGGAGTCCTGGTGGACAATAGGATGACCATGAGCCAGCAATGTGCCCTTGTGGCCAAGAAGGCCAATGGCATCCTGGGGTGCATCAGGAAGAGAGTGACCAGCAGGTCGAGAGAGGTTATCCTTGCCCCTCTAGTCTGCCCTGGTGAGGACCCATCTGGAGTACTGTGTCCAGTTCTGGGCTCCCCAGTTCAAGAAGGACAGGGAACTGCTGGAGAGGGTACAGCAGAGACCACAAAGATGATTAGGGGCCTGGAGCATCCCTCTTATGACAAAAGGCTGAGGGACTTGGGTCTTTTTAGTCTGGAGAAGAGAAAGCTGAGGGGGGATCTGATCAACACCTATAAATACTTAAAGGGTAGGCGTCCAGAGGATGGGGCCAGTCTTTTTTCAGTGGTGCCCAGTGACAGGACAAGAGGAAATAGGCACACACTTGAATTTAAGAAGTTCCACCTAAACACGAGAAGGAACTTCTTTACTTTGAGGTTGGCAGAGCACTGGAACAGGCTGCCTAGAAAGGCGGTGGAGTCTTTGTCTCTGGAGATGTTCAAAACCCACCTGGATACATTTCTGTGCAACCTGCTCGAGGTGGCCCTGCTTTGGCAGGGGGGTTGGACTAGATGATCTCCAGAGGTCCCTTCCAACCCCATATAATTCCGTGATTCTATGATTCTGTAACAATACAAAACATTTGCTTTCTTATTGCTATGTGTTGCACTCACAGGCCGCACATGTAAAATGTGAGGGAGACATTGCTGTCTTTGGAATGAAGCAGAACATGAAACTGAGTGTGTTCTTCCAGTATACCTCACCTCCTTTCTCTCTTCGCTTTCTGTCTTGTGCCTCAAGACCAGGTGCTCTTCATTAACACAGACTAATAATAATTGTTCCAGTATTTAAAGGGTGGCTACAAAGAAGATGGAGTCACATGGAAAAGATGAGGGATAATGGGTACAAGTTACTCCAGGGGGGATTCTGATTAGACATGAGGAAAATTTTTCACAATGAGAACAACCAGCCATTGGAATAGTCTCCCAGGGGAAGTTGTGGATTCCCCGACATTGGAAACTTTTAAGATTGAGCTGGGCAGGGTGCTGGGCAATCTTGTCTAGACCATACTTTTGCCAAGAAAGGTTGGACTAGAGGATCTTGAGATCCCTTCCAAACCTGAATTCTATGATTCTATGAATAACAATATCCTTGTTTAGAGCTAGATTGAAGAGTTGTGTACCTTTGTCTGAGGCTGTAGGATGGTCACTGTCTTTTTCCAAAGTTTGTCTTCAAGAGTTTTAGTATAGGACTATAGGTCTATATACGGACAGCAATGTGTTGCTTACATATTTGTGAGTTTATCATACCTTATGGTAACCCTACCAGGATTTTGTTTACTTTTTGCTTGTAACCTCCGTTTAGAAGACTACAGTGCTACTTCTTCGGTTTTGGAAACAAAATCTATAGTAGTTAGATATCTACCTTTATTCCTTTATTTTATGCTACCATAGTCTTTCAGCTTTAATACCTTTGCTCCTCACCCTGACTTTTCTGCTATGCTCCTATACAAGTCTATTGTGTCGTCTCCACGTCTCTCTCCGTAGGACCCTCCTTAGGTGTATTTGCAGTCAAGCTTTACCTGCTTTATTCATTTCAACTTCCAGCTATTTGTGGTAGTGCACTTTTTTTGGTACTTTTGTTTGTTTGTTTGTTTTACAAAATGGCTGGTGTATTTCAAGAAGGGAAATCTATATCCATTATTTAAAATATTGCAAAGCTTTATTTATCAATTTAACATTGTAATGGATAACCCATAAGTAACAAAAATTTTGCATGTCGTGTCTAACTCCATGGTTTTCCTCTGTGTAGTTTTACAATTATATGCCCCAGAATTAAAGTCATAAAAGTTTAGTTGCCTCAGTAATATTTTGAAGCTGTTTTACATTCATCTAACTTCAGTTTTAATATTGCAAAGCTTATCTAATTGAAGAGAATGTTATCCTCTGACAGTTAACAATTGTCTATCAATTCTAACAGTTGCTATGCTCTGTTAGGCTCATACCATGAATTACAAATCATTGCCATTAATGCACTTTTAATTGCAATACCTTCTGAAACTAGACAGGATATTAAATATGAATCATGACAAATGTTTTCTGTAAGTATTCTTTATCAAGAAAGAGTTCTTTTTGTCATTGTTTAAACTTCATTTCATGCCTTGAGATGACAAGCAAAGCAGGTCATTCAGTCTATGCAGCTCTGGTGAGAGTGAATAAAGACAAATGCACAGTTACATAGCAGGAGTAGAGAAGTCCCGTCAAGATCTTTTTTTTTACTAACTACTCAGCAACAGTTGGAAGAGAAAAAATTCAGCTTGCTGCTAGTTGGATGTGAATTATTAGAGTTGCTCAGGACATTTACTTGTTAATTTTTGTTCTCAAAGTTTTAAAATAAATGTTACATAGGAAAACTTTGAAAGGATTTATGCTTGGGTGTAAATATTTTTTGTTTTCAATTGATGTACTTTGCATAATGTAATTGAGCACTAGAAATCATATCCATCTCTCTATGAGGCAGAACAATCCAGTAGTGGTAAAGTCTGTCAGTGATGTGAAGCACCCTTTGGCAAGCCACTGGACTTCCCTCTTTTTCATGTCACTGTAAGTATACGGAAGAGAGATGCTTGATGATGTTTCATTTTACGTATTTGTTACACTGTCTTTTTTTTGTTGACATTTTCAATCAATGACTTTAGCAAGACAAAATGGCTTTTCAACTCAGAGAAATATTTTCATAAAATATTGTTATAGAAATTCCCAGCAGGTCTGCAGTGAAAATATCTGCAATGAAAATTTTTTGTCTTGTCTGAAGGCTATCAGCTCTTTTTTCCAATTCCCCACCTCCATTCTCCAATAATGGAAATAATTGGAGAGAAGGTAACCCATCTACAGTGCTAATCTGAATTTGGTGAGAGAAAGAGAAGGTTAAGTGTCTACAAAAAACTTCTCTCATACATATCTGGGTTATATCTCATACGTAACCAGCTAAACATAAGCTTCAAAACTTTAGTGGTCATTATTGAGAGCCATGGTTAGAAGAGTAAACATCAACAAAATACAGAAAGATAATGGTATCTCTGAAAATGAGGAACTGGTAAACTGTAGACCTCTCTTCCTGGTTCCAGTTCCAGCAAAAACATGCTGAAATGCATCCAATAAGGGTGGTAAAATGAGGAGTGACAGCTAACATGTTGCTTCAAAGAGCACATTGCATGAGATAAGTCTGATTTCTTTCTGTGACAAGGTAGCATGCCTTGTGGATAGGGGAGAAGTAGTAGATGTGATATCCTGACTTGTGTCAGGGTTTTAACAGTTTCAAATTTTATGTTCTGTCAGATGACCTTGGAGAGCAGAGTGCAGAATACGTTGTGGATAACAGCAGCTAGAAACTTCTTTGCAGAGATTAATTATCAGTGGTTCATAATCAAAACAGAAGTGTGTAGTGAGTACTGATATTCAATATTTTTCATTAGTACTCTGAAAGATGGAACATGAACTGTTTATTAAATTCACAGATCAAGCTACACTGGGGGAGCTTGTAAGCCCAGGCAAAGTTTAAAGCTCCAGCCATTACCTCATTATAAAGTGCTGGTTACTTAAGTGAACACAGATATAGGATGGGGAAGAAATTGGTAACAGCCATTTCACAGAGGATGTCTGAGGGATTTAAACAAAACGTTACCTCAACCTGAATCAGAGGTGGCAGAGGAGGTGGTTGCACTTAGGGTTTTATAGGAGTGGCTACTGTCTGTAAAACATAGCAAGCTATTGTTTCATCTTTTGTTATTGCTATGGTTTAAGTTAAAGTACTGCATAAAGTTTTGGTCTTTGCAATTTAAGAAGGATGCTAAATGTTTGTACAGGATCCAGAAAAAGAACACTGGAAGTTAAACACTGAGCTTACTTAAGGAAGTCTGGTGATGACAGAATAATTGTCAAATGTGTCATGGATGGCTACAAAAAAGCAGGTCATTGTAATTTGAGACCTGTTGTAGAAGTGTGAGCACCTTTCTGCCAGCTCACATGGATGATGCAAGAAACAAAGTACTAATCAGCAGTGAAACCTTTATATAGCTTATTCACTGATCAGCAAAAGACAGAATGCTTAAACATGAGCTATTTTAGAGCTAAGCAGCTTTTCGGTTTGGAAGATAAATAGATATTGCTAAAATAAATATCATTAAAAGATATGGGTGGGGTTTATATTTTCATAGAAGAAAAAGAGAACTAGGAATGATTTGTTTTCTCTCATTTTAGTCAATGTGAGCTTTACTCTGATTTACTTTTACTTTGGGAGAAGTTATAAGAAAGCATTGACCATGTTTAGTTCCACAGAAACACAGTACATTTTTACAGATGTTTAGGGAGCTGTTAATTCTGTGCAGTTTTGATTCATAGCCATTTTCTAGCAGGAAAAAATATATTCCAGCCATTCTGAATGACAACCTTCCTAGCCTATGTGCATGAAATAAAGCTGTTTGATGAAAACGGTCATCTCCAGTGTGTTATGAAATCTGTATTTGTGGCCCTTTGGGTGACATCATACATAGTGACAATCTAAAGGGCAGTTGAAAGTTGTGGTTACATGTAAGAATAAAAAAATCTGTCTAGAAATTACCACTATTTGTTTGCCATTACCGCTATTTACTTAAGAGACAAAACCACTCTCTCTTTCACAGCAGCCTGTTCCAGGCTTCCTTATAGTTTGTGTGATCCAGTTTGAGACATACTTCACCAATCTTTTGATAAAGAGGGCAAGCAAGTTGCAGGGAGAAGACTTCCATGATTTTCCTCCTTTTTGTGTGGAAAATGTAGCTGAACTCAGATTCCAATTTACTGTAAACTTGGTGAGTAAAAAGGAAAATCTTTTTCTGCAAAAACTTTCAGAAATATCTATCTGTTGTTGAAGTTTCACTTTGATATTTTTTCTACCAGCTACCTAGACAATAGTTGGGTTTGTGATAAGAACATGGCCCTATTATGAATAAATAAATATTCAGACAGACAGACTGGAGATGAAGCAGTTACTTTGATTTTCCCTTGGTTTTGAACATGTTTTGTGTTCTATATATTTATGAAATGAGTCAGTAGAGGCATCTTCATTACCATACCAGCTACTCTCTGATGCTTTCTTGATTATATATTTTAGGCCTTACTGAAATAATACACAGAAGCTTTCCTATTTGTTCAGGTAGTACTGTGATCTCAGAGGAAGCAGGCTTTTTCTTTGTTTGGGTTGGGCTTTTTCTGGTGTTCTTTTTTTTTTTCTCCCTTCTTGTACTAATCCTGGAGTAATGTGTGAAATTATAGAGAAATGGAAAAAAAAAGAAAAAAGCAACCAAAAAGTCAAAACTTTGCCCCAAGGGAAATAATGTATCCAATGACTTTGACATAGGTTGAAATATAGAAATCTTTAATGAGCAGAGTAGAATTTTTTATGGTTAGTCCTGAATTGAGCTTTTTTGGGGAAAAAAAAAAAATCTGGAGAAAAATATTTTTTTCAATGTTGTTAAAAAAAGGGAAAAAAAAGAAAAAAGTGAAACATACATAGTTAGGAGAACATCAGTTAAGAAATATCACTTCAATAAAGTCACTTTTTAAATTCTCGTTTGCTTCCCAATCTAACACACTATTTACTCTTCTATTTCAATTCTAAGTGAAAGCAATGACTTATTAGTCATACGAGGCAGGGGCAAAAAGAGTTCAGAATGAACAGTAAATACGTTTCTTCATGATGATTTGGTGGATGAATAGTTGGACACGAGCCGACAATCCAATAATGTGCATTCACACGCAGAGGGCCAACTGCATCCTGGGCTGCATCACAAGAGGTGTGGACAGCAAGGCAAGGGAGGTGATTCTGTCCCTCTACTCTGTTCTCCTGAGACCCTACCTGGAGTACTGTGTGCAGCTCTGGAGTCCTCAGTATAAGAAGGACATGGGCCTGTTGGAGCAGGTCCAGAGGAAGGCCACAAAAATGATCAGAGGCCTGAGGCACCTCTCCTGTGAGGACAGGCTGAAAGAGTTGGGGTTCTTCAGCCTGGAGAAGGGAAGGTTCCAGGGAGACCTTATTTCAGCCTTTTGGTACTTAAAGGGGACTTGTAAGAAAAATGGGGACAGACTTTTTAGCAGGGCTTGCTGTGATAGGGCAAGGGGTAATGGTTTTAAACTAAAAGAGGTTAGATTTAGACTAGATAAAAAGAAGAAATATTTTATGCTGAGGATGGTGAAACATTGGAACAGGTTGCCCAGAGATGTGGTAGATGCGCTATCCGTGGAAACATTCAAGGTCAGGTTGGATGGGGCTTTGAGTAACCCAATCCAGTAGAAGATATCCCTGCTTATTTCAAGGGGGTTGGACTACATGACCTTTATAGGTCCCTTACAACTCAAACTATTATATGATTCTGTGATTCTCTGATGGTTAATTTTACACATGCGAAAAATTCCCTAAGTGTAGCACTAGATTTGGGTCAGGGGAGGACATTGCATTTCCTGCGACATAATAACTGGTCAAAAACTCACGATTGAAAGAGAAGAATGAGAATGCCTCTTCAACCCTATCCTCAGATTCATTTCAGAGCTTTGGAAAAACAGAAGTTTCCTGTTATCAGCTTGTGAGCACATTTTCTTGCTTGGTCCGTGGACTTTGGAAACTGCTGTTCTAAGAATAATCTCATTGTTTTTAACTGCCTTAATGTTTGTGTAAGTGTAATGCAATGTTAAATAAATAACTTCCTGTGAAAGACTGTGCTTATTTGTATGACAGTTATTCTGATTGTTTTAAAAATTGTTATGACTATCATGTCTGTATTTTATATATAGACAGGCAGATATTTATTTATGTTCAGATTGTATAGATCTTCCATCTCTAGCAGCACGTTACAGAAATGCAGTGGAAAATTTAACAAAGGTCTGAAAAACTTGGAAAGGCAGTGTTCTCCAGGCTAGAAGAGAAAATCATACATGCAGACTCAATGTTATTAAAACTAGGATTAGCAAAAGAAGGTGAATGCCCCAGTTGGAGAAAAAATGCTGGCAGTGGGGAAGATACCAGAAACCATAGAACTACATCGAGACAAGCTTTGGGGCATGTCCAGGGACAGTGGCCAGTGACGTTTAAACTGGTACCTATGGGCAGCTGCAAGGTACGAACTCCATGACTTTCTGCCCAGCCTCCATGTGCCAGCAGTGAGGCAGTGAGGGGACAGGCAGCCAGGACCTTGGAACTGTAGTGCTGGAGGCAGCAAGCGAGGGGAGGGGATCATCAGGTGAGGTACAAGCTCAGTTCTTATCAGTGCTTAAAAAGACTGCAGCATCCAGATCTACTGCAGGCTGGACTGTGTTCAGTCTCATCCATGACATTACCATAGAACCTGCCGCTAGGCTCAGGGACCTGGGAGGCCTGAGTGCAGTCTTCACCAAGAGAAACTCAAGTATAACCAGAAAATTTTTTAGCTTTTTCCATATGCTTGGTCACAAGGTCTTCTACCACACCAAGAAGCATTCTCCACTTTCCTCAGCCTTTGTTTTATTGCTAGTGTACTTATAGAAATCCTTCTTGTTACCCTTCACATCCCTCACTAATTTCAGCTCCATTTGCTCTTTGGCTTTCCTAACTCCAGCCCTGCAATCTCAAGTAATGTTTGTGTGTTCCCCTAGGGTAGCACATCAACATTTTCACCTCTGTATGAATCTTTTCACTACATGTCATCCATGACAGCCCCTGCCATGAGTGCTCAACTTTCCATATGTGTGGTTTGAGGAGCCTGTCTGTGAAAATGACCAGCTACCCTATGTCATTTTGTCATCCAGGACAACCTTTCATGAGAAGCTGCAAACCACATTACTCCAGAAGAGGAAATCTGCTCTTCTGGCATCCTGGACTGAGATTTTGCTGTTTGCCTTGCTCATATCTCACAGGATCTTAAAGTCATCAGTCTCATGGTCACTGTGGCCAAGGTTACCCTAGACATTCATATCCTCAACGCCTTCTTCCTTCTCTGTGAAGGAGCAAGCCAGCTGGTGCTTTGATCACTTATGTCAAGAAATTATCTTCAACATATCCGCAAATTTCCTGGACTGCTTGCAGTTATCCCTATGCCCTTCCAGGAGATTTCGAGTGGTCAAAATTCCCATAACTAGCAGGCAGGACATATGATCATGAGACTTCTTCCAGCTCTCTAGACGGTGCTTAGTTTCTTTCTCGTTGGGATCAGGTGATCGGTAACAGACACTTGTCTTGTCACCCTTGCCCATAAGGGAAGAGTCTTGACTAGCTTCTCACCACTTTCAAGACGAAGCTTCATGAACCCAAGTCCTTCCTTTCCATCCTGGCCTTTCTCTTCTGGAAAGCCTTTGTGCACCACCAGCAGAACTCCAGTGACATGGGCAATCCCTCTGAATCTCTGCAATTCCAAAGAAACCGTATCTGCGCAAATGCAACAGCAAACCAATTCTTCCAGTTTATTTTCTATGCTATGTGAGTTCATGCACAAACACTTGAGGTGGACTCCCAGTCACAAAGAATTCCACTTTCACAAAGAAGTGTAAGAACTTATTCAGTCTGGACACTATCTCAGTGTCCCCAGAGCCTCCATTTCTTCTCTGGCTTGGGCTGTTCTCTCCTAAGAAACCAATTTAAAGGACTTAGCGGGTTGGCAAAGCTGTTCTCACCCTGCTTAGACATATGGATCAAAGGACTTATTTTTTGTCTTACCACTTGCCTAACATAGAAGATGAAAATATCTGGAATGAATGATTACAATATTCAGGTAAACTACTATGTAAGAACACATGCTGATGACCAATTTTATGTCATCTGAAGACTTTAAACTCAAATTAATGCATTAGATCAGAACAGGGTTACATATGTGTTGTTGAACTTGATGTCGAAATGTATTGGCTAAAGTTCTACAGTCTGACAAAAAACCCACATGGCTAAGAGATCTCTCCTCACCTCTACAGACTTGCTTGCAAGGATGGTATAGAAAGCTCAGTGTTCTCATGTGTCTGAGAAATTTTACATGGTGTAATACTTGTGTGTTTTCTGTAAACTTATAACACATCCATAGCCCATACTTCATGGATTGGCTTGAATTCTTTTTGTTCATTGTGGTACTAAAATCTTTAGTAGGAGGATGACAGGCACTATAAGAAAAGAAATGAACAAGAGAAAAATACACCTGTGAAAACTGAGAAAATACTTTTCGTGTAACTTCTATAGGCCTTTACAGTTCATTCTTTTTGGGACACCTGTGCTCTAAATCTCACATATTCAGATAGAATCACATTTGACTTGTTGCAGAAAGGATTTTTATAGCTACTAGATATTGTACTTAATTTTTTTTTTTTTTTTTCAGGAAGCTCTAAATTTGATTTGAATACTGTTTCGTGTCTTGCTGGAAGAAATAACGAAAATAAAAATAATCTTTTCTAGTGTTTCTTGATACCATAAGTCATGTTCTCTTATGAGCAGAAGTTCTTAAAACATGACTAAGGGAAAAATAAAAGGACTCTAATTGTACTAAGAAAGTTAGTTTGAATTACTCAGAGACTGCAACTAAGTGTAAATTTATTATTAAACACTCTCTGGGTAGCACATTGCTGTGGGGTCTATGTTAATTTACAACATGAAAGGTTGAGGCTTATTTCAAGGTTTCTTACTTAAACAATAAACATTTACCAATTTCAAAGTCTTTGACTCAGGACACTGGGAAGTGAGTAAAGTTTTAATAAAGTATATATTGCATGTTTAGGATCAGCCCACAATAATTTTTAGGTGATTTCAAAGGGAACTCAAAATATAGATATGGTAAATTGAGTCCCTCAGAATATCTGTTTACTGTTTTTCAGCACATCGTCTTCATGCTCATATGCCTATGTACACATATGTTTAAAAATGAGAGGGTGAGGGATACATTTTTTTTGTTACGGTGATATTTTTTGCTCATTTAATTTTCTTTTACTTCTTCTCTAGATTGCTTCTTGAAAGTGACTCAGTATCTTCTTTTTTCAAAAATTTGATGAATATTTTCAATGAAAATTATTTGGAACCTGTCCCTATAGTTAGCAAAGCTGAAGTCAGAACTGGAAGTCAGAGAACTGTGAAGGAGAAATGATGGCTTTTGAAAGGAAATCCCTCTTAAGGAGATATTTGTAATATAAAACCACTTGCAAACTTCTGCTACAGTACAGTTTGGAAAGGCTTACAGTTGTAGAAGACAAGGATCTGTAGCTGAGCCAAGGCCATTTACAGCAGAACAGATAACAAATATCACAGTCTATCTTTTCTAAAAGTCAGTGTACCATCCTTCACGTGAAATGTTAACAATCTTCTCTAGACTAATACTGCCATAGGTTAAAACACATTAATACAGTAGTTCATGACTGCATAATACAGCATGAAATCCTGAGGACATAGTTTAATGGCATCCTTAGTTTTATGAGTACTTGCACTGTACTGCAACTATTAAAAATTTCTGATGAAATCATATTTTAGTGTGAATAATGGACAGTGTCTCAGGAAGATGTAGTAGGAGACAGTGCAGAGTGCAGACCATGTGTATGAAAAGATATTCTCTAGAGTGAAAAAACAAAATAGTAGGGAAGAAGTACTTTTTTTTCTTTAGTTATTAAGTTTTAGAAATCCTTTGCCTTAAAAAGATTGTTCTGTGACATGCTGGTGTGTGAAATTATTTAAAAATGATTTATTAAATCAGTCTTTCCATGGTATAACCTATAAAAATTCCCTTTGGCTAGAACATGTGATATTTTGTTGACTGTATAAACTTAAGGTTTTTTCAGTTGATTATCATTATATACACATGTATTTGACAAATAAATTCGGTATTTCCATTCTCAGAAAACAGTAATTTCAGTAATAATTGTACTATACTGTGGAGAGGGAAAGTCACTTCTTCCTCTAGATGCTTGTCAGCAAAGTCACAACAAAAACATTCTGGTCTCCTTTTCTTTATTGCTGCCTTTTATTTTCTGTGATCATCTGAATACCTGCAGATAGTGAGCAAAATATTGTGATGAACATAACACAGACATTTCTTGTACTTGCTCTTAGTCATCATCAGTGAGAAGGTGGTTATCTGATCCAGGTTTAAATGTACCTGGTAGCAGTAGGGAATCTGTCAGCCAGACCACGATAATAAGGCAACTGCAGTTTTCAAGGTAAGTACTCTGATATGCAAAGAGGATGATAGCTAAGCTGTGTGTGTTGGGATCACATACCATTGTCTGTGGGTGATATGTATGACTTTTCTTTCCCCCATGCTATCAACTCTGTATTGCTTAAAAGATCTGACTTTAAATGATTTAAATGCATTAGTTTATGCTGTGTAAACTGGGTGTCCCAACCACAATCTATATGGGAAACCCCATAGAAGGATGGAGAACCTAGAGCTTTGGCTCCCAGTCAGATTATTTAGGGACTATATTTGCTGTGTTGTGGAGCACCAGGCAGAT
This sequence comes from Numenius arquata, assembly GCF_964106895.1. Lineage (NCBI taxonomy): Eukaryota > Metazoa > Chordata > Aves > Charadriiformes > Scolopacidae > Numenius > Numenius arquata. Next base: position 72,875,144 of record NC_133616.1, read on the forward strand.
TACTGATCCAGCACCAACCTGTATTCATTCCTCTGTGTGTGACACACCACAACACAGAGAACCAGCCTCTGTCAAATAACGGCCTCGTAGGCTTGATATAGCACCAGACTGATGTGCCCGTAGACATTCCAATTCCCAAGACGACTATTTTGTTATTTCACATCCTGCCCCACTGAGTGATGAGATCTGTGCTTTCACAAAGCTGTTGACATTTCCTGAGACTTTTGTGTGGATTTTAAGTCTTGAGAAGGAAGGTGCATGGGGTCTATGGTTTACCTCCTGCACCAAGGACTCCACACCACCATATTGTAGGGAATGCTTAATAATATTGGCATGATAATTAAAGTAGTTTACAGGAACAGTTAAGGTTTTGTGGAATCTTTTAAAGTTCTATTAATTGTTGAATAAAAAGGGAAGTAAAGGCAGAATGCCAAGCTACAAGCCTGCTATAATGGGCCTTGCTGTATTGCCTTCATAGACTGTTGCAAATCCTACTTTTGCAGAGAGTGGATGGTCCCTCAGGAAGTTGGTGATATTAAGGTAAATTTTACAACTACAAAGGAAGAAAACTCTGGAAATAAGGGAGATGCAACCTGTTACTTCACTTTATTCTCAGTACATGAAGAAAAACCTAATTTTTGAAGTTATTAGATATAACTATTTTAAAACCTTAAAATGAATATCTTTGATCAGCCAAGGGACAAATTCTGGATCAGCAAAACAAACTATAAGAACAAAAATATGAAAGAGACAAATAAAGATAAAGCTTCAGGATGCATTTCTCTCCAACTCCAAAAAATTAGTGGTTATATTAACATATTTTAGCAAATCTATTTGTGGGTTATTTTTCTGTTTGTTTTATTGTGCTGAATTCATACCTTTCCTGTGGAAATATAAAAAGCAGTCTGTCCTATTGTGTCTGTCATGGAAATAACTGGAATATAACTTAGATTAGATGGGAACAGAAACAGTTTACTCCAATGGCTATAGCAGAGCTCACAAAGCAGCACAACAGCCTCTGCTGATGTGAGGTCTGCCCAAACTGGGCAGTTACAGGGTTTATATACCTTTAGTATTCTTCATCAAACCCTGTTAGATAAGCAAGATGTGGTAAATACCAACAGCAACTTAAATCCTTCAGATAAGGAGGCTTCAGACTCCATTCCTTGGTAATAATAAGCTATTCCTCTGTTAATTAAATCACAGTAACTGGTAAGATCATAAGCTACAAATGTTTCTTTAAGGAGGAAGGCCTGCAAAGGGCTATGAGGCATTAACTATATTGTTTCCGCATGCCATTTTGTAACACCCTGACTGCATTTAAAATAGTCTTTGGAAGTGAATTAAACTCACCCTGTGCTACAAAAGACTTTAGGAAAGGACGTAAGTACCAGGACAGATGGATGCTATCTGAAGCTATCTGAACTGAAGCCTTAAAATAGTTTAAATAATCGTGCATATATATCACATACATATATTTGCCAGAGGTTATTTGCTTGTGCTTTTATGGTCATAAGGCAGTACCTAATGATATCAAAAGAGTATTAAGTTTACTTTTCATCTTTGTCACTGACTTCGGTGTTTCTGGAGATGAACTAAAGTTCCACAACTTGTTAAAGATAACAAGAAGAGTTTTTTTCAGTATATCAGCAAAAAAAGGAAGGCTAGGGAAAATGCAGGCCCACTGATGAATGAGGTGGGTGCCTTGGTGGTGGAAGACACAGAGAAGGCGGAGTTGCTGAATGCCGCCTTTGCTTCGGTCTTCACTGCCAAAGATGCCCCTCATGAATCGCAGACCCTGGAGACAAGGGGAAAGGTCTGGAGAGAGGAAGACTTTCCCTCTGTTGGGGAGGACTGGGTTAGAGACCACTTGGCCAAACTAGACATCCATAAGTCTATGGGCCCTGATGGGATGCACCCATGAGTGCTGAGAGAACTGGCAGATGTTATTGCTGAGCCACTCTCCATCATTTTTGAGAGGTCTTGGAGAACAGGAGAAGTGCCTGAGGTCTGGAAGAAGGCAAATATCACACCAGTCTACAAAAAGGGCAAGAAGGAGGACCCAGGGAACTACAGGCCAATTAGTCTCACCTCTGTCCCTGGGAAAATAATGGAGAGACTCATTCTAGATGTCATCTCCAAACACATTCAAGATCAAGAAGTTATTGGAAGTGGTCAACATGGATTTACCAAGGGTAAATCATGCTTGACCAGTCTGATAGCCTTCCATGACGTTATAACTGGATGGCTAGATGAGGAGAGAGCATCGGATGTCATCTACCTTGACTTCAGCAAGGCTTTTGACACTGTCTCCCATAACATCCTCATTAGAAAATTAAGGAAGTGTGGGCTAGATGACGGGGCAGTGAGGTGGATTGAGAGCTGGCTGTGTGACAGAACTCAGAGGATTGTAATTAATGGAGCAGGGTCAAGTTGGAGGCCTGTAACCAGCAATATCCCCCAAGGGTCAATACTCGGCCCAGTCCTGTTCAACATATTCATCAATGACCTGGACAAGGGGACAGAGTGTATCCTCAGCAAATTTGCTGATGATACCAAAGTGGGAGGGCTGGCCAACACTCCAGAGGGCTGTACCACCATCCAGCGTGACCTGAACAGGCTGGAGAGCTGGGCAGAGAAGAACCTAATGAGGTTCAACAAGGGCAAGTGTCCTGCACCTTCTGGGAGGAAGAACCCCAGGCACCAATATAGGTTAGGGGTGATTCTTCTGGAAAGCACTACTGAGGAGAAGGATCTGGGAGTCCTGGTGGATAGCAAACTTTCCATGAGCCAGCAATGTGCCCTTGTTGCCAAGAGGGCCAATGGAATCCTAGGCTGCACAGGGAAGAGTGTGGCCAGTAGGTCGAGGGAGGTCATTCTCCCCCTCTACTCTGCACTGGTGAGGCCACAACTGGAATATTGTGTCCAATTCTGGGCTCTCCAGTTCAAGAGAGACAGGGAACTACCGGAGAGAGTCCAACGTAGGGCAACTAAGATGATTAATGAGGAAAGGCTCAAAGGGCTGGGGCTCTTTAGCCTGGAGAAGAGAAGGCTGAGGGGAGACCTTACCTATGTTTACAAGTACCTAAAGGGTGGGTTGAAGGATGATGGAGGTGGACTCTTTTCAGTGGTTCCCAGCAATAGGACGAGGTGTAATGGGCACAATCTGGAACATAGGAAGCTCCGTTCAAATATGAGGAAGAACTTCTTTATGGTGAGGGTGACAGAGCACTGGAACAGGCTGCCGAGGGAGGTTGTGGGGTTCCCTTCTCTGGAGATTTTCAAGACCTGCCTGGATGCAGTCCTGAGTTATGTGCTCCAAGCAATCCTGCAGGGGAGTTGGACTGGATGATCTCTGGAGGTCCCTTCCAACTCTGACAATTCCGTGATTCCGTGAACTTGTAGCACTGGTGATGTAAAGAAGTCACGACCTGTAAGGTGTTACCACTATTCTATACAGATATATCCAGAAAATTGTACTTTAACAGTAACAGTAAATAACTGTTAAGTAACAATTTAACAGGAACTGATATTTGCTGGAGGATGGTTTGGTTTTTTCCCCTTCCTTAAGTATCCATTGTATGTTTCCCCCTTTACTCTTGCCCCTCCCTGCTATACTACTGGTGCTATGTCTCAACCAGGCAATTCTGGAGCCAAGTGCAGACAAGTTGGATTATTCTTGAAAACAAGAGGTTCTTCTCTGGTCAGTGAACTCATGCTTTTCTTTGTATTACACTTATTGGCCAAATTACTCAGTGGACAGTCTGCTATGAGTTCATATCTACTTATTGCATTTGGAAAGTCAGTTGGCAGCCCACGCATTCACATACTGACTCCCATATAAAAGATGGACTTGAATTGAACTACTGTCTGTTTTCAGAAGGACTGTTTCTTTTGTATCTGAATTGCACATGATATTTGGAGAAGTGAGAATGTACAAAATCAGAGGCAAGCTTTATATATTTTCCGACTATGAAGAACCAGAGCGAAGTGTCAGAGTCTGTGTGCGGTTTTATTCCCAGGTGCCTTTCAGAACTGCTTTACGGATTTTTTTTCTTGTGGATAATTATCATCTGAGCCACTTACTTCTACTGGAAATTGCAGTGTTACTTTGTCTTTGTGCCTTTAAAGACATTTAATAGTAGATAAATTAGGCTTAGAAGGCAGAACACTAACATGAAAAAAAGGTGAAATTTAACAGTGGGTCTGTGTTAAAGTCCCCTCAAATCTGAGTTAGCTCACTGGGCTTTTGATAGGGTTTGCAGCTAGTCAGACAAATAATAATGTGCAAATATTGTTAACTAGGAATAACTCTCACTATGAAACTGATAATTGGTAATGACAGCTATGGTAATTTAGGACCTCTATTCTAATATATTCAAATCAGCATAATAATACCTGTGGAGGTAACTGACCACATATTAAAGGATAATTATGGTCCTTTAAAGTCTTTGTTAGAGATGTACATTGTGTTCCTTCTCATTCATTTGACTTTGTATTTTTCCTTCTGTATTTGTGTCATGTTATTTTTACATCCACATTTACTACAATTTGAAGAGTAGCAGAAAGCACTTTCCATACCCTGGTGATAATGATTAGGAGATCAAACAAAAATTGTACAAAGATTAAAAAGATAGGACTCACAAAAGCTCTTCTGAGTGAATAAGGAGGCGCAGGATTTGCTTTCAAACCTGTGCTACTTACTGAACTATCTGCGTTATGTCACAGCAATACATCTGATGATAAAATGAAAAAGAAAATTGACAAGAAACTTGATAGTCATCCAAATTCTGAGTTCTGTTTAAATCAAGAAGCTCTTTCAAACACATTACTCACTAAGATTTTATTTTGTATTGAAACTCTGGGACATTATTGGGGCCTGTTATTCATGTGATTCGAGGGATTGTAGGTTCATGTTCAGTGACATTAGGTTTACAGCCATGAGAAATGACATCTCCCAGTTTGAACTTTTCCCTCCATTGAATAGTTACTTTATTCTTTAATGAATGCCGGTAAACATTTTATTTCTTTTCTTTTTTTTTTGTCCCAAGACTGAGGTGTTCCACCTAAGAGTATATAGGTTTCTCTTTTCCCTGTTTAAAAACAATCTATAGTCTTATTTCTCAAAACTTGTTATTAATTGTCTTTCAGGAAAATTGGAGGATTCATGTTTTTTGTTTTGTTCTTCCAGGGGCAGCTAGAGAGAGTATGTATGTGCTCAGAAAACACAAATGTCTTTCTGAAATGTTCAAATCATGTTATTCTGTTTAATTTGACATAGTTCACCCTATGTCTCTACTGAGATTACTTTTGAGTGATAAAAGAACTAAAGTTTCATTTTGAAATTACTTTTATTTAAATCATTATGCTGAGAGTTAGGTAAAGGGACCCATAAAGCAAGCTCAAGTTTTTGTCAGAAAAAGGCAGCAGCAGAGGAGAGCAACAAAAAATCAAACACAATATAGCGTAGCTTCAGACTGAAAGATTTTTGCAGTGCACTCCTTTGCTCATGTATAATCCACAGCAGTCACATTCTTTTTATATGGTGACTGAGAGATGAAAAGAGTATTTTTTAACTTTGAGATTAGAGGGGAAATACTAGACAATTTGGGAACTATATATAAATTCTAGTCTAAATTATTATTACATGTTAAAGAAAAACACAAAACCAAAACCAAACCCCAGTAACCAAACGAAAAAAAAAAACCAAAACAAAACCAAAGTAACCCAGAGACTAGATGATGAGGCCTGTCCTTTAGAAGTTGAGTTAGGACTTTCTGAATGTAATTATGAGTTTACTCTTATTTTCTTTGTAGCGATTTGTCTGTATTATAGTTCTGTGTTCTGTAAATTTGAGACTGATTTCTGTTTTACTGACACCTAAACACAGAGTTAAGATTACTGGCCTTTGATGAAATGCCCTTCATATAACGACCCTTAACATCGATGCTGTATTAATATATATAAAAATATATTATTTTGTGAAAAAAAATGTGCTAATCAGTGATTTTCAATAATTGGACAATTTACTATCACTTTCTAACAAGGTGAGAGAGTTTTACTGAATTTCCACACCAGCTGTCTACAAAAGTTTAAGATATGTCAAGTAAAATCCAATCCAAGCTGCCATTGCCAATACTGTTTAAGTCATGAATTCATACAACTGACACCTAAAAACCTGTCACAGCCTCTTTGGTAACCTCATTGCACTGTACAACCTTCATAATGAAGGTATCCTTTCTAATGTTCAACCTGAACATCCCATTATGCAACTTTTTGCTGTTGCTTCATGTTGCATTGTCTGGAACCAGCTACAACATTTTAGCTCCATCATCTTTTGTAACTGTTTTATAGACATAAGTGTGGAGCCAAGGGCTGTGGAGATAAACCTGTGTGCCAAAAAGTCTTGCAGATAGTCACTAATTTGGGACTGAATGAGTCTGAGGACAATACCCTAAAGAGAATTTCAAAAGGGAATTTCTCCCATTGCCTGGGTATTCAGTGGGAAAGCCAGTTGGAAAGACTTTATGTAGTAAGTTAGTCTTAAAGATACGTTGAAAAAAATAACAAGAATCATTTGAAAGAATTTCTTATGATCCTGTTAGATGTCCTCCAGTGTTGTGGGTGGAAAATACAGGAGGTTTTAAAAATTCTTTAGGAAAGGTGATACATATACTCTAAATCTTTCTTCATTTTATCTTAAAATAGATGACAGCCTTAAACAAATCAAATCACAGAATTGTAGGGGTTGGAAGGGACCTTCAGAGGTCATCCAGTCCAACCTGCTTGCCAAAGCAGGTTCACCTAGAGCTGGTTGGACAGGAACAAAACCAGGCATATTTTGTCTATGACTATTTGACTTGTTTTCACCCAGGCCTGGTTAAACAAACCACCGTTCCCCCTCTCTACTATATGAAAGTCTAAAAAAAGTAATTCTCTGTGATGTGTTAGGTGGAGAATTGTGCAGCTCACCAACTTAATGTGCCAATGTCTGTTGCAAGTGGATGAGTCACAGAATCACAGAATGGTAGGGATTGGAAGGGACCTTCAGAGATCATCAAGTCCAACCCCCCTGCCAAAGCAGGGTCACATAGAGCAGGTTGGACAGGAACACATCCAGGCAGGTTTTGAAGATCTCCAGAGAAGGAGACTCTACAACCCCCCTGGACAGCCTGTTCCAGTGCTCTGGCACCCTCAAAGTAAAGAATTTTATCCTTCATGTTCAGACGGAACTTCCTGTGTTCCAGTTTGTGTCCATTGCCCTTGTCCTGTCATCAGGCACCACTGAGAAGAGCCTGACCCCATCTTCTTGACACCCATCCTTTAGATATTTATAAGCATTGATGAGATCCCCTCTCAGTCTTCTCTTCTCCAGGCTACACAGACCCAGGTCTCTCAGCCTTTCCTCATAAGAGAGGTGCTCCGGTTCCTTGATCACCTTTGTAGCCCTCCGCTGGACTCTCTGTAGTAGTTCCCTGTCCTTCTTGAGCTGGGGAGCCCAGAATTGGACATAGTACTCCAGATGGGGCCCCACGGGGGCAGAGTAGAGGGGGAGGATGACCTCTCTCGCCACGCTCTTTTTAATGCACCCCAGGAGACCATTGTCCTTCTTGGCCACCAGGGCACATTGCTGCCTCATGGTCAACCTGTTGTCCACCAGGACTCCCAAGTCCCTCTCTGCAGAGCTGCTTTCCAGCAGGCCAACCCCTAACCTCTGCATTGGGTTCTTCCTCCCTAGGTGCACGTCCTTACATTTGCCTTTGTTGAATTTCATCAGGTTCCTCACAGCCCAACTCTCTAGCTTGTCCAGGTCACTGAATGGCAGCACAGCCTTCTGGTGTGTCAGCCACTCCTCCCAGTTTTGTGTCATCAGCAAACTTGCTGGGGGTACACTGTTCTCTCATCCAGGTCTTTGATAAATATGTTGAACAAGACTGGACCCAGTACTAACCCCTGGGGAACACCGCTAGTTACAGGCCTCCACCTAGACTCTATGCTGCTGGTCACAACCCTCTGAGCTCTGTCTTTCAGCCAGTTTTCAATCCACCTCACTGTTCACTCATCCAGCCCACACTTCCTCAGCTTACCTATGAGGATATTGTTGGAGACAGTGTCAAAAGCCTTGCTGAAGTGAAGGTAGACAACCTCCACTGCTCTCTCCTCATCCACCTAGTGAGTCATGCCAGCATAGAAGGCTATCGGATTGGTCAAGCATGATTTCCCCTTGATGAATGCATGTTAACCACTCCTGATAACCTTCTCTTTCTCTGCATGCTTCGAGATGACATCCAGGATCACCTTTCCATGGGTGGAGGTGAGGCTGACTGGCCTGTAGTTTCCTAGGTCCTCCTTCTTGCCCTTTTTGAAGTCTGGAGTGACATTAACTTTCCTCCAGTTTCTCAGGCACCTGGAAGGCTGAAAGGCTCTGAAACTTTACAAGTACAGATCTCAATATTCTAAAGTGCTCTATGTTCATGCAAACTTTTGATAAAATCAGTTTTCCTGTTCAAAAGCAAATGGAGCATCTACCAGTGTTTGCCTGTACCAGCTAGTTTCAGGCCAGTTAAAAAGACTGTGTGATAGTCTATTCAGTTACAATTTTCATGAATGATTATATGCCTTCAGCATGTAAACAAGTATCTTGGAAGCTGATCAGAGGGTTGGAGCACCTCTCCTATGAGTACAGGCTGAGACAGTTGGGGTTTTTCAGCCTGGAGAAGAGGAGGCTCTGGGGACACCATAGCAGTCATTCAGTACTTAAAGGGGGCCTACAGGAAAGATGAGGAGGGACTCTATCAGGGAATGTAGTGATAGGACGAGGGGTAATGGTTTTAAAGTAAAAGAGGGTAGATTTAGATTAGATATTAGGAAGAAATAGATTAGATATTAGGAAGAAATTCTTCAGTGTGAGGTGGTGAGACACTAACATGTTGCCCAGTGAAGCTGTGGCTGCCCCATCCCTGGAAGTATTTAAGGCCAGTTTAGATAAGGCTTTAAGCAACCTTGTCTAGTGGAAGATGTCCCTCTTGCTGCAGGGTGGTGAGAACTAAATGATCTTTAAGGTACCTTCCAACTCTAACCTTTCTATGATTCTATAAATGAAGGTACAGTTCTTGGTAGAGGGAGATGACCCATTTCTTACTTCTAGCTATGAAGTGATCATGATCTCTAATTGTACAAATATATATTAGCCCAGCTAATAGAGTTCACATTTCAAGATCCATTCAAGGAGAGCTTAAAAGTTGGATTCTCAAGCTACTGTCATTTACAAGAGGTGAAATTCTATGTTCAGGCAACATGTTTTATGTCATTCTTTTTCTTAGACAATAAGGAAGGCATTCCCAGCTTGAAGAGTGTATTTTTAACTGGAGTTTTGAAAACACTTCCTGAACAAAAGCTTTTTGCAGAAATTTTAATTGTACATGACAAACTGATTTGAGGCTTTGTCTCAAATCAGGATGAAAGAACCACTGAAAGTCAACAAATCTTGAGAATATTTTATGTATTGCACTGTTTTTCACTAACCTAGCATTTTTAGCACTGGCTGATTATTGTCCAGGCAGACCAAGCTAATTTACCTCCTTGGGCTCCCAGACGAGAAGCTGTGAAGACTTTCAGCTAACATTACTCTTCCTTAGTTCCCCACTGATTTCCTTCAGCTCTTCATTCCTGGGATCTTCTTTATTCTATTGGAAAAAGTGTTAGTCTCAGTGCATAATAAGAGAGATGGGGAGCAAATATGGTTTAACACTAAGCTTTTATTCCTAGGTTACTTTGACTTGACTTCATTTCCCTGACTTATTTCAGTACTCAGTCACATAAATACTTAGTGGAGGTGAAAGAGATTCTATCTTGGAGCATGAACAAGCAATTGTGAAGGAAATTATGGCAGCACCTCACGATGAATTAATGGCTATGCAAAATCATTACTTCAGTTCACTTTATTTTACTTGTCACAAACCTGTGCCAAGAAGGCGCATAGTTTGAAAACACTTCAGAATATAGTATCTAAATTTGGGGGTTTTCTACCTCTGAGAACTAAAGCTGTAATCATGAGACCTTTTTTAAAGAGCAGGTGTGATTTCTGTGTAGCATTTTGGCTCATCCCCTACAAAGGAATGTCTGTTTCATAAATGCAGTTTACATAGAGAAGTCATTCTTACATTTTTTTTTTGCATGTATAGGTTCATATATAAAGCAAACTAAAAATCTAATCAACTAATTTTTGTTTTTATTATTTATGTAAGTTATGAATTTCCAAAAAATATCTTAAAAATACCTCATGTAGGAAAGGTCTCTTCCTTCCTTTTCTGACATGTGTGGTTTCACTATTGACACTGGACTTCAAGGATTTTTCTCAAATTCCCATAGAAGCTGAGAAGAAGCCTAAACAGAATGATGGAATTGCCAATGGAATATTCCATACCGTAGACATCACACTTATTACATAAATGGGGCTAGTGAGGGGATGGGTGTCGTGATCACTTCTTGGGACAGTGCCAATTCACTGGGTAATGAGTGTGACTTGTGTCATTATTACTATTATTATTACTATTGTTACTTTCCTCTTCTAATGTTGTTCTATTAAACTGCCTGTATCTCAACCCATGAGATTTTTTTTTTTCCTTTCCCCTCCTTTTCTCCCTCTTCTCCCTACTCTTCTTGGGGGTAGAAGTGGGAGTGAGCAAGTGGCTGCATGGTTCTAGCTGCCAGCTGGGATTAAATGAAGACAGTTCTTTACAAGAAAACAAAAAGAATTGAAAAGAAAGTATTAACTGAAGTGTGACACAGATATTTGCTTCGTAAGTCACTTTCTGTTCATTTATCTCTGATTTTCAAAAGAGAATCATGCAAAAGAATTAGAGCTTTGATCACCATTCATCTTCCTCCCCCCTTTTCTATACCTTTTTTGACTTTTTACAGTTGCTTATCTAGGAAAGCAACACAATTTGTTCCCATAGGAACTAACCAACTATATCTCTCTTGCACAAGAATTTCCAGCAAAAGCTGCTATTTTCCAAAGCAGATAAGCAGTCTTTCTGTGCATAAAAAGAGCATAATAAAAGAATAATTTTCACACTTCTTTGGGCTATGGTCAGTATTCGTGACTTTTTGAGCAAGGTGCTTGCAAATCCTTGAAATACCAGCTTTCCAGCACAAGATGAGAAAGCTGTTACAAGAGTCTATATCTCATGTTTAAATATGACTGGACGCAGCTCTTTAAATCTAAGGTTGCAACATAAACAAATTTGTTAAATATTTATCTGATGTACACTTTTTTTCTTCTGCAAGTCATTAAATTATATGTGAACAGGCTTGTGTGTGACTTGAACTTTGGAAGAGTTCTACTGTTTTTCATGGTCAGCATTAGTAGAATTATCTTCTTGATTTTAACTTGATTAACTGATGCCTCTGATCATTAATGTTTTTGTCTGATAGCACTGGAAAGAGAAAATTACAGTCGTCAGCATGCTATAAATGCAAGGAGTAATGGCTCAGTATTTCAGTGTAACATTGCTGTTATAACCTAACATTTATCTTGGTGACAGAAGCCGGTTTAATCATTTCCATAGAGATAACAGGTTTTCTGTTTGGTTTTACAGTTCAGGCAGAAACAGAAAGCTACCAAATATTTTTGTAGAAAGATGCTTGGAAAGGTTAACAGGAAAGGCTTTTTTGGGGGATGTCTGGAGAAGAAGATCATCAGTGGGCTGTGATGTGTTAGGATTACTCCTGTGAAAAAGTCTGAAAGTGTAAATATAAGCCATACTGAATGACATCAAATGTTCGCCTGCTCTGTTTCTGGTAGTAGATAGCAGTAAATATTCAGAGAAATATTATAAAAGCTGAAGTGTGTATAGAGTGATTTTGCTTTTGCCATTCCCCCTACCTGTTTTTTGGCAACTTAAAGTTTAGTGACTCACTCCCACCAACTTCATCCAGACTGTTGTGTCTAATGGTTCTATCTTTCATAAACTTGCCTAATCTCTTTTTCTGAAATCCTTATATACTTTTGGTTTCCATGGCATTGTATGACAATTAGTTTTGCAGTGTATTTATGCATTATGGGAAAACATCCTTGTCATTGTTTTCCCTAATTAATAGTTTCACAGACTGCCTCCTATTTCTTCTTTTGTCTTCTTAAGAGCAAGAAGAGCACAGGAGATTTTTATCAGAACAATATTCATCAACAAACTGGACAAACTAGTAAGGATAGGGTATTACATATCTTACTTCCACAGTATCTGAAAATAGAGCACACAAATCATCAGCAGTGTGAGGGTAGACTGGCAGTAGTGGTGTAGAAGAGTTTTTATGAGACAGATTTTTTGAAACCATTTACAACATTCTTTGCCATAAGTAAACCCTGTAGAAGCTGCCATATAACATGCAGTCATCTTTGGTAAGGTTAAAAACATGAATTTCTCCATGTAGTCCAACAGTTTTGCCTCTTTTAACTCATTGGATATATAAAAACATTATCCAAAAATACTTGCAGCATAATCGTGATTCGTGAAAAAGTAGTGCTTATGTGATCAAGGAGAGGGGACACTTTCTTATCCTTATGTGGAGGCTTTGGATAAACTTACCCATTTCTGATGATTGCAGCAGTTCTACAAGCAAAATGAATACTGCATCTTCAGCTACGCCAAGACCCAGAGATATCACTACAAAACAAGACCTTCTGATGCCTAATACTTTGTCAGCTAAAAGAGGTGTTTGGTCTTATTGCATACAGTCATATCATATCTGATGACCTTTTAGCAGATACCACAGTCAACAACAGTACGCTTGCCTTCACACAAACTGAAAACCCTAGTTTTTTTAATTAACATGAATCATTCATCTTCCAGCCTAAACATTTAGTACTTGAAAAGAAATATAAAAGTCAGAGGGTAAATGTGGAAGAACGTTTAGCGTAAGTTGATGTGTATTATTTGTTGTGACAAAACAATTGCCAAGGTAACTTGAAGCCATTTCAACTGAAATGCAGATTCCACTGAGGACTCTCTATCTTTTTTCTCACTAACTGGCACTGTGAGGCATCATAGCAAAATGGCTGTACATAACAGCCAGATTGCTGTTAGGAAGAGCAAACAGTGATCCAAATGTTTGTTTTTCTTTTGTGGGGTTTTTTTTTTCCTTCTCTGTTTCCATCTATTCAGACATTTAATTTCACAGGGCATGACAGAGAAATTGCCAGACCTATCTACAATATCAATTAAAGAAGTTAATGAGGGGACTTTTCAGCTTTTTTGGGTGGTATATGTATGTATTTGCTCTTCTGCTCTACAAGAAAAATTGTGAACATTTGTTTTATTTTAAAATTTGTAGTTTTCAGCTACTCATAGGTATTTGAGTTGCATGAAACACCTTCATTGTGGTTTGCTATCTGCAAATATTTGAAAGTAAAACCTCTTCAAATTAGACTGCCAAAAGAAGGAAGTTCAACAGTTCTGTATGGAATAAATTATCATGAAATCACTGTAAGGTGAAGACTACTGAAAAAGTTATTTTAATTGAAATGCAATATATTTATTTTCCTTAATTACTTAGACAAGATCATTAGGAGTTGGATCGACAACAACCTTCATATACAAAGCAATGCAGTAGTAAGTTACCGTAAAAATCAGAACTCAACAATTAAGAAGGAAACGGCTTAATAACTGACCTTTTTTCTTTTTCACTGTATCTTTTTTTCTTTGTTTCTTCTTGGATGCTCAGTTCCTTCTGGAATTGAGGGAATAGGGGATACTTACCTGTGTATTCTACTGAATTTTTCGTTGTAAAATAAATTTTTTAGTTCTTTTTTAATACTGTATCCAACTTAGTAATGGCAAAATCATTTCAGCATGATGGTGGTAGCTATAAAAATATATAAGAAAGAAACTTTAAACAATAAATATTTATCAATAGCTGTGGTAACTGTACAAAATACACCTTTGAGGTATGCTTAGTCATTCATTTAGCAGGGCCAGCCTTCTGTTTCAAAAGTTTTCCTCTAATCCTTGACCCTTTTCAAAAGAACATAAAAATCAGTATTAATTCCATCCGTGACTGAGTGGGAAGTAAACATGCTGCATATTTTCATCTGTATGAACATGACCTATATCTCTTTGCAGGTATAAAAGAAACCTTTAAAGGTAGGAATTGTATACTACAGAGTTACTGGGAAATGTATGATGAATTCTTTCTATATCCACTTGTGGTATTTGAAATTGATGTCTTGCTAAATGCAAACTGAATTGGCAGTAGTTGAGGGGGAGAGTGAAAAGAAATTAAACTTATTTTCCTCCACCGGAATTGAAACAATACAAGTTGTAAATAACTGCTTGTTTCAAATGTATCTTTTAATGAACCTATGTAATTAGAAACACTAAATCATTGTTACTTGAAGGAGTTTGTTATTAAGGGACCAAGTGCAGTGAGGCTTGCTTTAAGCAAATATGTATGATTCAAAAGTGGAACACACACATAGGTTTCAGGCTGGGTATTGATACCTTCTTTCATGTTTCTGTGATTTATCTTGTTGTATGACTACTTACTATTCCCAGAAGAGGTTTGTATTGTAAATTAATTGTAAATTCCTCCTCTTTCTTCATAGTTAATTACATAATATTTCGATTAGTCAATTAGTTACAGTTTTCTTGTCATTGTACTAATGTTTCTACTGTGTTACTATAAAGAAGTTTTCAAGATGTCACATATGAACTAGATGATCTTTAAGGTCCTTTCCAACCTAAACCATTCTTTGATTCTATGATATTACTTGTGTTGCTAGTAACATTTTAGATTAAAACTGAAATTATTTAGAAGAACATTTATTATAATTATTGGTGCTGTTTGGTAATATCTTGTGACTCACTCATTTTGTATGGTGAAGCTGTGTGACTCATTGACATGAGCTGTTAAAACACCAGTGCTCGAGACGTCTGTTCAACAAGCTCTACATCAATGTACCATCAAATCCTTAATGTGTGTCCATATAAGCCTAGATCACACATCATTATGAGGTCATTATAGAGTTAGGGAGTATATTTTTACAACAGATCAATGGAATAGTTAGTTGTCCAGCAGCATAGTCTCAGATTTATTTTAGTATAAAGAAATCTTGCATTTTACATTGGATTTCTTAGCAGTACCCATTTCAAATTTTAATAAAAAATATTCTGATAGTTTTAATTAATTTTCTTCAAATTACCAGTGTAACCATAAGGTAAAAATATTTACTAAAATTACACAGATGTGATTACAAAATTACAGTTATGGTACAATGTCTGAGAAGAAAAGCTGCACAGATTTGGATAGATTGAACTCTGTAAATCTGTTTCACGAAAGCAGCAAGTACCACCAGAATATCAGATTTACAATCCACTTGTCTAAGCAGAAAGCTAAAAGATCATTTTAAATATCAAAGAGTGGTAATGAGATAATGGGGAAAGAAATGGCAGTTAGTGTATTAAAAGAAGAAAAATAGCCATGTTCATGCTTTATATGAAAAAAAAATAATATTGATTAATGCAGAAGAATTTCACTGCATCTTAAAGAATACCATATATTTACCATAAAGTAGCAAAAAGAGAAAAATAACACAGCTTTCTTTCCTTGTGATTCTCATCATTCTGACACACACCAAAATACACTTCTCTCAGTAAATAATATATATAGACTTCTAAAACTTTGTTATAAATAAAGTAAATGGTGTCTCTGCACTAAACTATTGCTATGATCCCTATTCCAAAGACATTAACCAAACCTATAATTTCCCAGTTTTGATAGAACATTACAAGTAGAACAGAAGATTGAATGAAATAGTACTGCATTCATACTTTGGCCTTCAAAGAATTTAATCTTTCTCCATTATATTCTAAATATTGTATTCCTCCTTTTTTGGGGGGTGGGGGGGTGGGGGTGGTGTTGTTTGTTTGTTTGTTTGTTTGTTTGCTTTTTTAACAGAAATTCCTCAAACTGGAAGATTTAACATGAACTTCAAGCTCTTTATTGAAAAAGCAGATAAATAAGGCCTGGAGTCAAAATGAAAACGTGGAAACTAATCTTGGAGTTTAAATTGCTTAAATCATTATGAGAAATAAGGGACATTTTTCATGAAGAACTAACATTTTGTTTCTTGTAGTCATATTATTAGTTATCTTTTCTGTTATTTCCCCACATAAACTGGCTTCCAAGACTGAATAATGTGCCTTATGACTGTTAAGCATTAATCCAGTTTAAGTCACATGATTATCAACATCTGATGTGAATAAGCTTCTTTGTATTCTGGCAAACTACAGTGGGAATGGATGAATCATGTAATAACAGCTGACAGCAAAGACTGCAAATATGTCCTGGATATACAAACTGAAAGATAATATTCCCTTTTTGTGTGGATATATTATCTCATAATGTAACTTATCACTTTTACAGTCTTACTTTAGATATGTAACTCCTTAACATGGCATTTAAGATGTGACACTAAGTACTCTATGAAAAGACAAAATAATGTGGGTCTTAAGTTTATAAAAATGCAGATGAAATCAAAATTCTGCTGAAGCACCCATCTGAAAAGTATCACTTGGATAGAAGAATAGAATCAGCAACATCTATCATGTAACCTAAGCATTAGCCTAAAACTCACTTTGGATCAGGAGCACTTTTAAAAGTGAATCTCCTAGTCATCCCACCTGTTTTACTGCTGGTCATGTCAAAGAGTGATCCTGGTAAACACACACCGGAGTCCTTTTAACCAAACTGAAGGAGTTAATTTTACTCACTCCAACTGCTGTTGGACATTCAGTACAGAAGACCACTTCTGAAGGCTTCAGTGTGACTCATTGTTTACAAATGTAAAATTAGCCTTGCTTTATTGGGACTTTGATTGGTTTCCATGATTATCTGACAGAGCCTGCCTTGCCCATGATGTTACATGTCAACACTGCTGCATCATGACCTGAACAGAACTGAGAGTCTCCTGAGTAATAGCTTTATTTAAGATATCTTTGTCTATCTGTCTGCCTGACAGTCTATTTGTCTGTTGTCTATATAGAACTCAAAGGGTATTCAGAATGAATAAATCAGTTGCCCATCTAGCCTTCTCCTTCTGAAATGTCCTAACTACTCATGGTCAGTGGCACAATCCCTTTCCCTCTGTTAACAAAATGCTGCTGAACTAAATGGGCCTGGAAGAGGTGCAGATGTCTTTCTTTCTCAGCAATGACTGCTGTTTGCTTTTTTACAGATCATGGAATCAGATTCAATACATTGTGAAGAGCTAAAGATGCTACAACTCCTTTTTTTTTATTGCTTTGGGAAGAGATTTTATTTACACCGTCTTTCCAGTTGTATGCATTCATGTTATGTATGTTTAACAAGGTTTATGTAAGTGGTATCATTATGAAAACTCACATAGTGTCTGGCCTACATAGCAAGATAAAACATTATAGCAGCTTCCACGTGTGCTATTACAGTCTGTGACATGGTCAAGGATCAGTTACAGATCCACATTGTGTTATTTCATTATAAAAGCCACCTAAAATGGCTAGTCCAATATAAAAGACGAAGCTCTAAATTCAAGGGGAAAGGAAGAACTAATAAACAGTGCAGGAGTTATCATCTTATACAATGTATGTAGTGCCTGTATTGGAAAAAGAGTAGTCAAGGTGACCACAAAAACCTTAATTTGACATAGGATTCTGGAAAATCTTAAGATGGCTGTTGAAAGACACCAATAATTACCCAGATGGAGAAAAGAGAAAGTGGGCAAAAATAAATCTAGATTTTATGTACATCAAGTCACAACAGACAAATCCGATGTTCTTCAAGAGAAGAAAAAAAGATAACAGGGAATCAGGATGTAGAAAGGTTAAGAGTTGTCAGGGGAGTATGTATTAAAAATAATTCTGTTTAATGCTTTTATTGAACAATTCTGTTTAAAGTTTTCATTGAATCATATGTTAGTAAAATCCATAACGATGCAAAGTATTGTCAGGCTGGCAATTTACCAAAGAAGACCACATCAAACACAAGAATTAAAGTATTTTGTCAGCTGTATTACCATATTCCATTTCACTAGTGCTACTTCAAAAGAAAACTCTTACACAGAGGTGACTAATAAGAGATTTTCCTCAGACTTGGGACTCAATAAATGGAGGTGGAAGAGACAGATAGGAACCTACAGTCACCGAATGACTACTGCCAGTGAGGATATGGTGAAAGAAGTTCCTTTTGTATGATAATGACAGTATAAATTTTGGATGCATCATTTTTTCTAGTATTCTTTGTTCTTCCATTTTTAAACCTTCTATGAATTAAATGCAACCAAGTTGATCTCTTGAGGGAAAAAAAAAAAAAAAAGAAAAGAAAGAAAAAAAATGTGAAATGTAATGAATTATTCTACAATGCCAAAAAGAAAAGACATGCTGGAAACATTTATATAGCTTTATTGAATACAGCTGACTTTTTCATTATTTGCATGCCTAGGAAATTTATTATAGAAATACAGATTTAAGGTGAAAATTTAGTTCCAATTTTGCAAATATACATATTTTTAGCATCGTAGTTAAGCAACTGAATAGAACTGTTCAAATGTGTTTGTAGCAGTTCACAAATTAACATGAAGTCTTTTGTGTTTTCTACCTGTGTTTTCATTTAAGTAAAAATTAAATTCCTGGTAAATTAAGAACTTGTCAGTCAAGGAAATAGTTCGAAATTACAGGTTTACATGTATTTTGTGGAATTGCATTCTTTTCCTTCATTGTCTACAGATTGGAGTCTACGCTGCACAAACACTCAACACAATTAACTTTGGGAACTGGATTCATTTTGCTTCTGCAAGCTTTCATTGATGATAAAAGCTGAAGATTGCAAAGTTGTTTCACAGAATCACAGAATGATATGGGGTTGGAAGGGACCTCTGGAGATCATCTAGTCCAACCCCCCTGCCAAAGCAGGGCCACCTCGAGCAGGTTGCACAGAAACATGTCCAGGCAGGTTTTGAACATCTCCAGAGACAAAGACTCCACCGCCTTTCTAGGCAGCCTGTTCCAGTGCTCTGCCAACCTCAAAATAAAGAAGTTCCTTCTCATGTTTAGGTGGAACTTCTTAAATTCAAGTGTGTGCCCATTTCCCCTTGTCCTGTCACTGGGCACCACTGAAAAAAGACTGGCCCCATCCTCTGGACGCCTACCCTTTAAGTATTTATAGGTGTTGATCAGATCCCCCCTCAGCTTTCTCTTCTCCAGACTAAAAAGACCCAAGTCCCTCAGCCTTTTGTCATAAGAGGGATGCTCCAGGCCCCTAATCATCTTTGTGGTCTCTGCTGTACCCTCTCCAGCAGTTCCCTGTCCTTCTTGAACTGGGGAGCCCAGAACTGGACACAGTACTCCAGATGGGGCCTCACCAGGGCAGACTAGAGGGGCAAGGATAACCTCTCTCGACCTGCTGGTCACTCTCTTCCTGATGCACCCCAGGATGCCATTGGCCTTCTTGGCCACAAGGGCACATTGCTGGCTCATGGTCATCCTATTGTCCACCAGGACTCCTAGGCGTTTCTCCTCAGAGCTCGTCTCCCAGCAGGTCAGCCCCCAACCTGTACTGCTGCATGGGGTTATTTCTCCCCAGGTGCAGCCCCCTACACTTGCCTTTGTTGAATTTCATCAGGTTCCTCTCTGCCCAACTCTCCAGCCTGTCCAGGTCTCGCTGTATAGCGGCACAGCGTTCTGGTGTGTCAGCCAGCCCTCCCAGCTTTGTATCATCAGCAAACTTGCTGAGGGTATATTCTATCCCTTCATCCAGGTCATTGATGAATATTTTGAAGAGGACTGGACCCAATACTGACCCCTGGGGAACACCACTTGTTACGGGCCTCCAACTAGATTCTCTGCCCCTAATCACGACCCTCTGAGCTCTGTCTTTCAGCCAGTTTTCAGTCTACCTCGCTGTCCATGTTTCAGATGACTAATCTTTCTATTTCCAGTGTCTGGCCAATTTGTGCCCTTTTTCCTGGTGATAAGCATCGGTAGCCCATGCTGTTTTCTGTGACTTGCTAGAACCCATATCCATAATGTTGTCTTGGATGTAATTTGAGCAATTTGAGAAAGTATCCTGAGCGCAAGTAGTCAGTTCACTCTTTGCTAGTTTTGGGTTTGTTTGGGGTTTTTTTCCCTTTGGTTTTTAAGAGGGGAGGTGTTTTGGGTTTTTTAGAGGAGGGAGTTTATTCCAACAAAGTTTAGTGACCAATAAAGTGAAAACCAAAAATAATTAAGCTATATGGAACATTTTTGAAAGGACAGTTTTCAGATACATAGTTTTAATTTCTGTCCTTCAGCTTGTATCTCCTGTAACTCCAGTTGCAAACTTCTTGTGAGAGTTTCTCTTTTTTAACTGTCTTTTTTCTTTTATATAATATGCAATTGGGGGTTTGTTTGGGTTTGGGGGTTTTTATGAGGTTCATTGCATATTAATGAAGAATGAATCTGTGCCTCTCTTGGAATGTTTTTTTCAGAATTTATTAAGTATCATTACTAAAGGCACAGTGATTAGTGCTTTCATCCTGAGCAATAAAGTGTGGCCATTCTATTGAATTAGGAATTAACCAGTTAATTGTCATTAAACTTTCTTTCTTTTTCATCTGATGTCATTGTTTGTACATCCTGAATTTTACCTCAGAACCTTTTAAAATATGATTCCTTCTCAGCAAGAGAATTTCGTACTTGGGAAGTTATAAAATTTTTTCCTTCCCTTTTTTTCTTCATTTTTTTTCTTTTTCTTTTCCTGCTTCATCTCTAGCTATTAAAGCAGTGAAAAATGCAAAATCACTTAATTAAGATATAAACATTTTTAAAGCACTTTGCAAAACATGTAAACATAAGCTGGCTAGAACATGCAATGAATAAATACAATTAATTTGGACACAATATATTTTGATGCATTAATTTATGTAGTGGAGGATTTTCTTCATGTGAAAAACATTGACGGAAGTTGGCTATAACATGAAACTTATGAAGTAGTGTGTTATGAACTAACATACCAGCAGGGCCATTAACATTTTGTTAGTCATTAAATGTCTTACATATAAATAAACAATTAAGATTGAAAGAATGGAAGATTTCTGGGGTTCATCCATGGAGTAAGGAATATTTTATAAAAACAAACAACAAAACTGGAAGAAAGGCACTGGAAGCAGAAAAAAGTCATTATGCAAATACTTCAAAAATATTATTTATTCATAACAGTTCAGAACTCTGGAATATGAAATAAGAAGGCTAATAACACTGAAATAACACAGTTTTTATTTTCTCACTCTTCTTTAGATACTGACTCCTTATAACAAGAGGACATTTTTCCAAGGGATCAGTCAGAATTTTGGAAACTTAAATTCCTGAGTTGTCTCCTTTGCTCTAGATTTGATACCTTCCGTGATGCATGTTTCAATATCTTTATATTTATTGTGAGGTATGGTTAATCTGTATAACTTTTCAAGCACTCCTGAAGTAGTTGTAAAGACTGCTTATATAATATTAGACCATGGTATACATATGGTTTTAGAGAATGTTATCCTGAGTGCATGTGGATTTGCTATCTAGAAAGCTCAAAGAACACCAAAATTAGTCATCAGTTCATTACCAAGCTAATGATTATGGCCTGTTTCCTGTTGGAAACAAGAATATAATTTTAATGAAATTATCTGTGTTTCTATGAAAGTGGGCTTGGTTTGCATAATCCAGTTGCCACTGTTGTGCTTGTTTGTAGTATACATCTCAGCTTGCACCTGGTTAGGCTGGAAATAATTATTATCTTTTGCTTTGATGTTTTCAAAGGTAAAGAAGAATTTTGCACTCTTGTGTCACTCAGTTGCTGATAAAGAATTTCACAGCTAGTAGTAGTGTTAATTTAAGCAAATTATGAGTTCATTGATCTGCCTTGGCACTAATTTACCTCACATAACTCAAATAATGAAAATCTAGCTCTTCTGCACATCTCATTTAGGAAAGTAATTCTTGCATAAACCTTTATACAGTGATCAGTCAGATGTGGTGACCTACCAAAAGGCAGGAGGCAAAAAGAGTTTCTCCAGTCAATCTTTTTAACATAGTCCCATTATGCTATTTCAAGTTATTTTCTGAGAGAAAAAAAAAAAAAAAAAAAAAAGCAAAACTAAGAAATTTCAATATTGAAAGCATGAAATTATAAATTAAAATTATTAATTTAGTTTAGAATGTGAGATGGTCATCCCTGCAGCTGTCTTGATAGGACAAGCTCTTCCTGCTGCCTGTATGCATGACTGTCAAAAGCAGTAAATTACTACGGAGGGGAAGATAAGAACAGCAAGGTCAGGCAGATCAAAGACATTGGTTTTACAGTTCCTATACCAAATGCTTGGGAGTGGATGGGTTATTGTTAGAAAGGATCCAAAAAACTTAAAGAATGAACCACGCACTATTCTCCTTATGCCTATTTAATAGGATCCTGCACACATATGAATCAGCTTGATCTGAAGTGGCCCTGGATAGGAGGACAGAAAATTCTAGCTCTTGTTCAGGCTAGATTCATGTTTACTTACTCAAAAGTGTATTTTCTGTGCATTTTTTTTGTGAAATATGTTACATACAGTCATCCTACCCTGAACTTCTAAGTAATATAGTCCTCAAGAGACAGTGAAATGAATAATTTTGTTATCAATCATTTCATCAAAACAAGGCAGTTAATATATGTTAGAATGAAATTTAAGCACTTTTTTTTTTTAAAGAACATATTCAGAAGGGATTCTTGTTTGGATTTAAAACAAGACTTTAAAGTGTGTTTTTTATGCATAAGTTAGGACTTCTTCCATCCTTCAGGCTATGAAGAATAGCTTGAAATTTCAGACTATGAAATTTCTTCAGTGCTAAGGGACTTAACTAACAGCCTTCCTTAGCCTAACACCTGAAAAAACAAGCTGTCATTTACACCAGAACTAAATCAGACTGAAAAGCATCTAGTGTTTTACTAATAAAGCTAGTAGTTCATTTTACTTTAGTAATATTCATAGCAAAATAAATGGAACTCTTATATATAGGGTTGGTATTTTTAGTCCAGAATCTGAGCTAGACTCCTAATTTATGGAAGAAAAGCAATAGAAACAATGCTTAAGATACAGTGAAGAAAAAGGCGGTCTTTGATAGGAGTCATTTGATGAAGAGGAAGTATTTAATCCATGCCAGCATCAAGTTGTAAGTAGTTTCACATTCATTTACTGATTACCCATAAATTGTGTATTGCATTATCTACTACAACAGATTGGTTATTTGAAGTGCAACTGAGACCTGAAGTGATATCAGCTTCATATATACATATATATATATGTCTGTATATATATATATATAAAAAGGAAGATTATAAATGATAAAATAGTTCTCTAGATAAATTTCATGATATGGAATACAGGGAGAACTGTGGCAGAGCCTAGAGGACGTTGCACTAATCTTGGATTGTGGCTTCTTGTGAAAGAATATGCACAAGATCAGTTTGAAGCAAAATTGGGTCTATTCTAACCTTTCATCTCTTATTTTTGCCTATGACTGCTTGATTTTCCTCTGGCTTTATTGATTTCAGATAGAATCTGGCTTTGGCTTCCTGAGGGGTTGCCTCAGCTAAATGCTTTGGGCTGAAATACTCATAATACCCACAAGATTAATTTAGAAAAGTTTAAAAAAATAAAATTTAAAGAAATGGTCAGCAGATGTTTATTACCTGTATGCTAAGTCAGAGCTCTGCTACAAAAAATGATCCCTTTGGGTAAATACAGAACAGGCATAATTATACTGCACATTCATTTTTCTTATTGGGCAATCTTTTAGTTCAGGTCAATGCCCTTGTTTTTGCTCCCTCTCTGACATACATTTTCTCATAAATGTATGATATGCTTTCATATCATATATGCCACTGCAAAACATACAATCAAATATCTGCACAAGGAAATATTTCACTCCAGTCAAAATGTATGCTTGAAATTTGTTCAGACATGAGTTATTTTTTTTTAACAAACAGGTTTGTGTTCCTGTTTTCCTTTCCACAGCTGAAGTTTCTCAGTCCATAAGGCATTAATGTCTTTATATTTTTTTTTTTTTTTCTATTGTAAGGCTAGGTTGTTGGCTCGTTTGGGTTTGGGATGGTTTTTTTTATTTTTTTTTTTTTTTTAAAAAAAAAAAAACAGTTTATGTCTTCATTTGCATGAGGGGAAAAATAATTTGGAAATTTGAAGATAAATCCCAGTTTTCAAAATGAGGTTGCTTTCACTTTAAACTTTACATAAGGATGTCAGGTGTTCATCAGTCCAGTTTTAAAAAACTTTTCTATTTTAAGAGCCACTCAAAAAATAAACAACTAATGTCTAGGTTCTGATAAAATGGCAGTACATCCTTAAAAAGAGAATTTATATGACAGAGTTCTATGTTGCAGTTTGCACAAGTATACCACCTTCCTAGCACATCAAATGAAAAAAGATTGATGAATGGCTGTTAGGGTAAAGTTGTGGGAAACATTGTGTCCCACACCACATTCCATTTATGGTTCATGCTCAGGTACACTTCCAGTGGGAAACTCAGAAGCTCAAAGCATTACTGAAATATTCTGTCCATGATTTTTACACCTTTCCTGGGATTTAAAAGCAAAGAACTCTTCTCACTCAAACCTCACAATTTTGACAGGAGAGAAGACAGAAAACTCTTCTGAATTTTGAAGACCGTAACTTTAATCTCTAGTGCAGCGAATCATGGTTCTTTGAAAAATCTGCCAAACAAAAAAAAAAGGAAATAGCCCTTTAAACTATGACTTTACATTCTGTTTTTAATTCTTTATGAGTTCAGATGACTATGAGGACATACTTCTTACCTGATTTAGGAGGTAAAAGATAGAGAAGCAGATAAATAACCTGTTGAAATAAACATTCAGAAAAAAACAACCGCATTTTCCCAGCTATATCAAGGTAGTGGCCTGCACTGTGAATTAGCCCAGAGGTATACAAATTGTGATAATTCTGCTTGAAAAAAGCAAGCAGAAGAAGGGAATACCAACATTTTGGTGGGGGTTTTTAAGCACAACAGGAATAAAGCAAAGTTACTGCTATAATAAACAAAAATGCATGTTTCTTTACCTTTCAGAGTTTGAGAAGAAAGATCTTCCAAGACTGCCTAGGGCTGATCTTTGAAGTGTAAGATGTAAAATCCAGTTGATATGCAATAAGTGTTACAATGATGAAGAGAGACTTAGTTGTTACTGTGCCTCTGAAAATGGTTCACAACCTACAAAAAATCTGAAAGGTCAACATTGATGTGAAGGAAAACAGGAAAGTGAAATAGGGACGTACAAGTTAGGGGGCAGCCTTGGGATGTGAAGGGCAATAAGAAAGGCTCATTTAAGTACAACAACAGCAATGGCAAAGGTAGGGAAAATGTGAGTCTACCGCTGAATAGTTAGGGGACCTGTTGGCAAAGTCTTCACCTTGGTCTTTACTGTTAAGATCACTCCTCAGGAACCCCAGACCATTGAGACCAGAGGGGAAGTCTGGAGTAAAAAAGACTTACCCTTGGTGGAGGAGGATCAGTCTGAGAACATTTAAACAAACTGGACATAGCCAAATGCAGGGGAACTGATGGGTTGCACCCACGAGTGCTGAGAGAGTTAGCTATTGTCATTGCAAGACCATTGTCAATTATCTTTGAAAGGTCATAGCAGCTGAGGAAGATTCCTGCAGCTGAGAGGAGATTGATATCACTGCAGTCTTCAAGAAGGGCAAGGAAATGAGATCCACGGAAAAAATGCAGGTCAGCTTTTCTTCATTACAGGGAAGGTGCTGGAATGAATGGTTCTCAGAACCATTCCTGGACACTGACAAGACAGGGAGGTGATTTGGAGTCATCACCATTGATTTCTGAAGGTAAACTCATGTCTGATCAACAACGCCTGCTGAAGGGAAGGCTTGGGGGGAATCTAACCCATGTGTATAAATACCTGATGGGAGGGTATAAAGAAGACAGAGTCAGACTCTTCTCAGTGGTGCTCAGTGACAGGACAAGGGCAATTGGCACAAAATGAAATATAAGAAAGTCCATTTAAAAGTAAGAAAAATGTCTTTTTACAATAAGCATGGTCAAACATGGAAGGAGGCTGTCCAGAGAAGTTAAAGAGTCTCCATCCTTAGAGATATTGAAAGCCTAACTGACCTGAGCAACCTACTCTAGGTAACACTGCTTTAGAATCATAGGATTGTGGAATGGTTTGAGTTGGAAGGGACCTCTAAATATCCTCCAGTTCAAACCCCATGCCATGGGCAAGGGCATCTTTCACTTAGATCAGGTTGCTTAAAATTCTGTCCAGCCTTACCTTGGACGCTTCCAATGATGAGGTATCCACAACTTCTCTGGGCAACTTTTTCCAGTGTCTCTTGACCCTCATCATAAAAAAATTTGTTCCTTAAGCCCAATCTAGAACTACCCTTTTTCAGTTTAAAACCATTGCTCCTTGTCCTGTCTTTACAGGCCTTGGTAAAAATCTCTCCCCATCTTTCTTATAAGTCCTTATAAGTAGTGAAAGGTCTCAATAAGGTCTCCCCAGAGCCTTCTCTTCTTCAGGCTGACCGAACCCAACTTTCCCAGCCTTTCTAGCTAGGAGATGTGTTCCAGACCTCTGACCGCTATTTTCATGGCCCTCCTCTGGACCCACTCTAATAGGTCTATGTCTTTCCTGTGCTGAGGGCTCCAGAGCTGGATGCAGTCCTCCAGGTGGGGTCTCACGAGAGCAGAGTAGAGGGGTAGAACCACCTCCCTCGACCTGCTGGCCATGCTTCTTTTGGTGCAGCCCAGGATATAATTGGCTTTCTGGGCTGCCAGTGCACATTGCTGGCTCGTAACAATTTTTCATCCGCCGGTATCCCCCAGTACTTCTTCTCAGGGTTGCTCTTAATTGTTCATCCTCCAGTCTGTATTGATATTGGTGATTGTCCCAACCCAGGTGCAGTTGGCCCTGTTAAACTTCATGAGGTTCGCACAGGCCCACTCCTCAAGCCTGTCAAGGTCCCACTGGATGGCATTCCTTCCCTCTAGCAAATCAACTGCAGCACTCATCTTGGTGTCATCTGCAAAGTTGCTGATGGTGCATTCAATCCCACTGTCTGTGTTGTTCATGAAGATATTAAAAAACATTTGACCCAGTATGGACCCTTGGGGGACACTGTCACGGATGGAGTGATCAACTTCACTAGTTAGAGTGAAGTAGTGAAATATTTATTAAGGTGAAACAGTGATTTAACAAAATCAGTAGTAGGGGGATAAAAACAGTAGTAAATACAATAGTGTTTTATGAGATTCGATGTCAAGGTACACTCTATTATTTACTTCATAGAGGACAGAGTCAGACAAGCTGTCAGGGAGACCCTCCCATTGAGTCATGAGGTTCAGAAAGGACCCCCTTACTTTCTAAACTCCTTCTCAGAGAGGAGTCTAGGTGCAGCTGGATCCAATCCTAGTCCCAGACTTGGTCAATGGTTTATGTCTAAAGGATTATATATGCGCAATCAACCCTTTATATTACTTAGCTAAGATTTCAAAGTTTAGCATGCTATTAGTCACTTACCAAGAATCTGTTGCGGCAAGGAATCTCTCAACCTCGAGGAGTAGAACCTTAAGCGGGCATGCAGCCTGCTGCAGTACAGGAGAGCTCAAAGGGCTCTTGGGCTGTCCACTATTTATACAGTAAGATAATTGACCTATAGTCATATTTGCATGGGAACAAAATTTCTAGGTCTCCACTCCAGACAGTGTTTTGGCTATGTTGCCAGCCTTCCCCCAAAGTCCTGGTGCAAGTTATCGCAACTGATGTTGGCCGTGATGGCCGTGATGGCCATAATGGCCAGGGTGGGGGACAGGAAACAGGGAGAGCACACCGCCACAGACACCCATTTTGAGAAGGCAGGGTTGGACTAGATGATCTCCAGCAGTTTCTCCAACCTCAGCTATGCTATGATTGTTTGGTTCTACATTCCTTAGTGTAAGAGATTCCACTTCAGTTCTGTAAACTGGTATACAGAACTCTGAATTATTTAAGAAATGGATTCTTGCAATTCTGGAGTGGTTAGTAGCTGAAGTACCCTCTAAGTGCAGAGGGAAGGGAAGGGAAGGGAAGGGAAGGGAAGGGAAGGGAAGGGAAGGGAAGGGAAGGGAAGGGAAGGGAAGGGAAGGGAAGGGAAGGGAAGGGAAGGGAAGGGAAGGGGAAAGAAGGGGAGGGGAGGGGAGGGGAGGGGAGGGGAGGGAAGGGAAGGGAAGGGAAGGGAAGGGAAGGGAAGGGAAGGGAAGGGAAGGGAAGGGAAGGGAAGGGAAGGGAAGGGAAGGGAAGGGAAGGGAAGGGAAGGGAAGGGAAGGGAAGGGAAGGGAAGGGAAGGGAAGGGAAGGGAAGGGAAGGGAAGGGAAGGGGAGGGGAGGGGAGGGGAGGGGAGGGGAGGGGAGGGGAGGGGAGGGGAGGGGAGGGGAGGGGAGGGGAGGGGAGGGGAGGGGAGGGGAGGGGAGGGGAGGGGAAGGGAAGGGACTGATGTCAAGCCATAACGTGTGAGATTCCCTATAGTTTGTTGTCCCTTTAATATTTAATAGGCCTATATATAACTGCTAAATTATTCAAACATGTTTGTTTTCCAGATCGCAGTATGTCTTTTATGGAGGTTTTCTCAAAATGACTGAAATGTGACCTACTACCTGGAAATTTGATACTGCATAAACATTAGATGGTGTTGGCAGACCTATTCAAAACATTAAGATAATTCTGGATTTTTAATCACTGCCAAGAACAGAATATTCTTGAGGATATATACTTTCCTTAAAAAAAAAAAAAAAAAAAAAAAAACCCAAACACAAAAAACAACCCACAAAAACCTCTTCACATGACAATTTAAGAGCCTGAATTTCCTATTATGCAAGTATGAAGATATTTGCTATATGGAATTCTGTTACTTGTAATACTTCCTGTCTTTTCCTGCACTGTCTTACTGATATTGCATTAGAATGATGTCTTCTTTGAAATACACTCAGTTTAAATTCTGCAGACAGATAATAAAATGGCTAATATCATCATTTGGCAGGGAAGCCAGGTACCCCTGAGGGACCTAACAAATAACCTGCTAAGTGAAATAAAAGGCAAGAGTAGGTGATAATTAGCAAAGATGAGCAACTGAATTGCTCTGTTAAGTAGTTTGAGGAATTTGTGATGTTTAAGAAAGGTAACTTGAATATGGCTATTCAATGAAAATTGAAGGGCTTATTAAACAAAGGTGCAGGCTTGCCAGCAATGGAAAAATAGTGAGACAAGAAAAGATAGTGTCTATGAGACAAGGTAGTGCTTTCTGATCTAGTACAGTTTAGTCCACTTTTGTATTTCAGTAACATGATTTAACAGATAGCATAAAAAGTCATGCAGAGATAGCTACTCAGTATTTTTTTGTGAATGAAATTCAATTATCTTTTAGCACAAATTGTACTTAACAGATACAAACATGCCAAGTGATGGAACATTTTATTTGGTTGGTAAATTATTTTTTTTTTTGAAAGCTTCAGATTTGCCTATTAAAGGTCTTACTGAAATAAATTCCAGTTACTTCTATTGACTAAAATGGACTTTGAATCTGGTCCACAACAATTTGCGCTTCCAAATGAGTGCTATGAATGGTGCCAGATTAATTGCCAGGAGTACGAATGACACTGTGATAATGAATATGTTTTGGTCTAGCTGCAAAGAAGCTTCTATATGAGGTGCAGTAGAAGATTGCTGGCAATACCAGTCCTACTTCCTATCCTACTGGAACACTACTCAGTTACTTCTACATTATGCAATGCAGGTGCCTCTGCAAATGATGCTTTGTTCTCCAACACTATTTTTCCATTGCTGGCAAACCTGCACCTTTGTTTAATAAGCCCTTCAATTTTCATTGAATAGCCATATTCAAGTTACCTTTCTTAAACATCACAAATTCCTCAGAGTTAAAACTACTTAACAGAGCAATTCAGTTGCTCATCTTTGCTAATTATCACCTACTCTTGCCTTTTATTTCACTTAGCAGGTTATTTGTTAGGTCCCTCAGGGGTACCTGGCTTCCCTGCCAAATGATGATATTAGCCCTTTTATACATAATGCAGTGGGAGAATATGTCTTACAAAACCCAATTAGAATGTATATAGGTATAACTATAGCTTTAGACATATGTATATGTATGGGCACAAAAAGATGTATTTATCTGTGCTGTATTTTATTGCATATATTTGTATATATGAGTTGCAAACATCGGGAAGCTACTAACATTGCTCATGATTTGCTATATGAGAGGTTTTGCCTGGTGTCATTCAGGAACTTTCCACATAGATTAGACTACCGTAAATAGCAGTAATTTTTCAGCTAACCTTTAACATACATGGTTTGGCATTTATACAGGAGTCATGCTTTGGATAAAAAAAGTGTGACAGTATGTCACTGGCATCCTGAAACTTAAAAAGCAATGATAGTTTTCACCAAGTGTCTGACCTTCTTCTAAAATCTCTCTTTTTCAGAGGAAATTGTGAAGTTTATAGTATGATGTCTCTCAGGATTTGCAGTATCCTGTAGAAAAAAATGTTGTAAGTGTAGAAGCAGGGTATACTCAGCATGGCATGCCCTAATCAAAATGCTGATTCTCCTTTCTGAATTTTGTTTTTCCCTGCAAACATAATCTGAGTTAACATGTAAATTTAACTGTTTGGAGAAATGGTTTTTTGACTTCAGCAACATTTGTGTGTCACAGAAACTATTTGTGAAAATATCAGCTGAAAGATGAAGTTTACAACAAAAAAAGCATTGTAAATTCTATTCATTATTTAGTAATATCTAAAAAAAAAAAAAAACGTCATGAAGTTGACAAAAAGTAAGTCAAAAGGAATTCTAGGAAAGTGAACATAAAAGGAAGAAAAGAAAACAGAATCACACCCTAGGCAAAATCATTATCTAAAGGCTTAGATGCTTTGAATCTTCTGATTTTGTTGCTGCATTCCTTGGGACTCCCTAGTGAAAGAAAGAAGTTGACAAACCAGAGGGGCTCAGGGGATGCAACTGGGACAGAGGGGCTGGAGCACTCACCCTGTGAGGAGAGGCTGTGGGGCCAGGACAAGAGCAGAGACATCTCCCAGACCCCTAGCTGCAACTCAGCGTCTACAGGGAGAAAATCAAGGAGAGAGGAATGGGGTCTTCACAGTGGTATCGGATGGAAGATATGGGAGATAGCATCATCACTTAGAATGGAGCTAAGGTTAAAAAAGAAAAAAATCACCTTCAAGTTAATTAAGCATTGAGGCAGGTTGTGGACCCTCTGCCCTTGGAGGTTTTCAATACATGACCAGTCAAAGGCCTCTGTTTTCTACACTGAATTAAATGTGGTCTGTGCAGGAGGTTTGTCCAGAGACCTCCTGAAGCCCTTCTAACCACAGAAACTTGATTATTACCGTGTCTCCTATGGGCTTACCTCTCTGATGAATGTTTCTGACTCTCTGCCACCATTATTTTATGCTTGGTGCTGTCCAGTTGGTGGAGGGGGCACTTTCATGGTGCATGCAATGAATGCCAGCAATGCGAGCTGGCAGCCCAGAAAGCCAACTGCATCCTGGGCTACATCAAAAGAAGCATGGAGAGCAGGTCAAGGAAGGTGATTTTGCCCCTCTACTCTGCGCTCATGAGACCCCGCCTGGAGTACTGTGTCCAGCTTTGGAGTCTTCAACAAAGGAAGGACATGGACCTGTTGGAACGGGTCCAGTGGAGGGCCACAAAAATGATCTGAGGGATGGAGCACCTCTTCTATGAAGACAGGCTGAGAGAGTTTGGATTATTCAGCCTGGAGAAGAGAAGACCTTATAGCAGCTTTCCAGTACCTGAAGAGGCCCTACAGGAAGGATGGGGAGGGACTCTTCATCAGGGAATGTGGTTATAAGACGAGGAGTAATGGTTTTAAATTGAAAGAGGGGAGATTTAGATGAGATACCAGAAAGGAATGCTTTACTGTGAGGGTGGTGAGGCACTGGAATAGGTTGCCCAGAGGAGTTGTGGATGCCACATCCCTGGAAGTGTTCAAGGCCAGGCTGGATGGGGCTTTGAGCAACGTGGTCTAGTGGGAGGTGTTCCTGTCTATGGCAGGGGGCTTGGAACTCGGTGATCTTTAAGGTCTCTTCCAACTCTTAATGATTCTATGATTCTGTGATTCATGATTACTGCTTCATACTGGCAATGCAATGCCACCAGAAGTACCTGCAGGGGACTGTGACAGCTACACAGTGTGATAGCTGCTTGGGATGGACACAGCTTGTCTTTGGACTTAAATACAATGATGACAGGTTTTTAAATTTTAATTAAATTAAAGATTAAATTTTATATAAATTATTTCTAAATAATAAATAAGATTATGCTTAAATTTGGACATATATATTTTTAAAAATAATTCGGCTGGGATATGTACATAAAAAGAAATCAAGAACTATTTGGATCAGTGGGCTAGCTATGACAACTTTTACAATACTGGAGAAAATCTTCCATTTTCTAAAACTATTGTGGTGCTATATAAAATTTTATACTCTTCTTACATTTGATAATATTGCTGTAGAAAGCTAAATACATATCTGGTGAAAAATGGCTTTAATATATATTTATTCATGAGGGAGGTTGTCTCATATGCTATGTCCTTCATCATATATCAGAAAAAACACGATCAGAATTCTTTGCATTAAAAATTTTATAATTTTTCCCATTTCAGTTTCACTTTGATATTAATTCAACTTTCTTGGAAGTATTTCTTAATCAGAAAGATTGTTATCTAAGGACAAATATGTAAAAGGGAGCAAAAGGGATTTAAAGAGTGTTAAAAGTTTTATTACAGTTGAAAGCTAAGAAATATTTTTCCTTGATACTCTGCCGTCTTCCCCTTTAAGTTCAAATTGTGTCAGACTTTACACCTATCCACACAAATTCTGTTTATATATCATGACCATGAGTGCCCTCTCAGAGTGAATGTTAACAGGATAAAAATCATTTTTGATAAGTTTAATTTTCAATAATTCTGTCTTCGTGATAGAGGCTATCCACAGTAATTGAAAAGTACTTAGATTCTTAATTTTTTTAGTCTTGTTAGCAACCTTACCCTCTATTTTATTTCTATGATAGTAAAAATATAGATGTTCTGCAGTCCCCAGAGAAAGCTGAGCAGACAGCAAAAGAAAGTTCTGTATTTTCTTGTAAAAATAGTCAGAAGCAGTGTGAAGATTTTGAAAACAGATGGTTTAAATAAAAATTGAATATTTTTCCTTTGCACTTCATTCCTGTATTTTGTGAAATTTTGAAAAATTTTATGAAAGACACTTTATTGTTATGTGATGAGCCGAAAACATTGCATTCTACTGAAATATTAATTACCTTGCCAAAATATTGGCAGAGTTGGTGGGATGAATCAGAGACATATTCTGAAATAACAGTAACTGTATCAAACACATTTTTTTTTCAGTGTTGTCCTTACTTTATAATGGTACTAATAGCAATTAGTACCATTGCTATTGCATACAGGACAGAAAACTGAAAGGGAACTAACAATAGGATCCAAGGAAATAAATGCGTGAGTTCATGTGCATGCACATACATACATAAAGTTTTGCTTATATGTGAAAGCTCATAAATATGGATTTATGCATTTGGATTTCTGCCTCATCTGCATGTAAATGTTGTTAAAGTTTTCACATCCTATGTAATGTGGTATACCCTTTCAAATATAGAGGTATTTATAAAGATTCATGGAAAGTACAGATAAAACGATGTAACTATTTTTATGTCAATATAACATTTTCTGCTGAAATATACCAGCATTCTTTATAATATAAAATCATACTCTAGTTGAGAAACTCACTGTCACCAAATCTTCCTCTAACAGGTCCAAAATTCCTTAGTTTATGACCTGTGTGTGTTATGATTTCAAATGGCAAATAGGTTTTCAGATGAAAAAATCAGATGGGTCACACTGCTTAGTTTTGTTTCATACTTGCATATTAAGAAAGCCTTTTTCAAATGAACATGTTCTAAGGAACTAAAGTGTTAGTGTTATATTTTATAATCATTAATCTCTGTTTAGAAAACCAACCCTGAAAAAAATTAACTGTTAAAAGTAGTTGCATTTCTACTGCATTAACAACATAACTCAGCAGTTACATTATGCAGTTTGATTAGACTGTCCTCTCCCATAAGTTGTCTTGGAGCCAGGTATATAGGGAAGCTAAGTGTTCTGGTGAGGCAGAATCTCCTCCTCTAGTAAAATCTTGTGCAAGTTCTCCAACAAAGATTTGACATGGTCACTGTAATCCCAAAAGGAGAAGCAGACTTCCCTCTACTGGAGAGTAATTGACCATGCCCTCCCTGAACTTCTGGTAAGTTTTCAGCACGCTTGGTGTGGCAGCCAAAGCCACTGTATTTACCTTGTTCAGCCGTCCATCTGGATGGTGTTTCTATTCTTCTCCATGCACAGCTGTCTGGTATTTCTTGCCCTGTACACATCCCAGCATATGCACAATTCTGCTCTTAGCAAAGTATCTGTGGATACAGGAACAGGAATATGGTACAGCCTTCAAAACTGTGTTTCAAAGCTCTACAACAGAATTTAACTTACTTTGATTTGTCATGGGGAAACTGTAGTAAAGACTTTAAAATAAATAGTTATGGGACAATTGCCTTTAAAATCACCACTGACTCTAGGAGAGCCTCTTCAGCTACTGATCTAACTACTGTTGTAGGAGGCTCTGAGAAAGTCTGTGTATTCATCCTCCCCTTCGTAGCATTTATACCCTGATCACCCTATTGGCACTGGGATTTGCTCCATATCCTGTTAGACCAATTTCCAAGCACATGGGATCATAGGTATGCTCCTAGCTAAAGAGAATAGCTATAACTGCTACACCCTTTTCAGTGTGATTTTTCATTGATTGCTGTAAGGAGGGACTTTCTCTGTAGGCCTGGAAATCCCGGTCTCAGAAAAGAAATCTGGTTTTAAAGCTTCATCCAAATTCTTTATTGCCACTGATATTACTCTCACTAGTTTAAAACAGGTTCAGGTATGCATTTGCCATCCTTGTACCTTTTTCTTAGCATGAGTGCTTTTGTGCAAGAAATCACCACTGTATAAGAATTTTCACAATAAGGAATTATTGTTGTATAACCACAGAATAACTTTAGCTGATAGGAACCACTGGTAGCCTCTGTTATGATCTTCTACAAGGCTATCTTAAGTGAGGTTGCTTGTGGCCAGTCAAGGCCCCCCCCCGGATATCTCAGGATATCCCATAGCCTTGCTAAGCAACCTGTTTATTAATTCCTACTTAATGTTATTCCTCACTAAAAAGTTTTAAACTGTTAGTATTTGGTCTCTTTGTGTCTCATTCTCTGGGACACACAGTGTACCTTTTCAGTGCCTGGACATTGATATTGATTACTTTTTAAATATGGAAGAAGTAACATGAAAGAATTTTTCCCTTTTTTCTCTGAAAGCAAATACTGTGGTTTCTACTTCTGAGTTTTGCGTTGTGACAGAAGCCCCAAATCTGCCATTCCAGGCCATAGACCCTGGAATTTTTTTTTTTTTTCCTAAGAGTAAGCCATTCAATAAAAATATGCATGGATCTTGTAAAATTATATGTTCAAAGAAACACATTTTTCCTGAGAAAGGCATGACTTTATACCCAAGAAAAGTTACTTTAAATACTGAGTAACAGTCAGTCTGGTCTGATGAGCTCTATCCATGGTTGCTGGAGTGTTGAAAGAAAATAGTTGTCCTGTGCACTTTAATTGCTAGAGGAAGAAGTAGTCAGCTCAGAATAAGATGACCTGTATTTGAGGCATATTCCATTGCTTCTGTGTTTTTGATAGCAGCTTACCTTACAAAGCTATCTCTGATTTGTTTCCTCCTCTAACCTTCCCCCCCGCTACGCGCAACAAAGCTAAGTAAAATATTTCCTCCTCATTTTTTAATTATATGTAATTTTTGGCACTTCTACTTTATAGGGCTCCCTTTCCTGTTTAAATTTTTGCATTCAAACATCACCAGCATTTTTTTTTTCTGCCTTGGTACCCAGCACTATAATCCTTTTGCATGTCAAGATTTGACTAAATTATTTTAAACTTGTTTCTTCCTTATTTCTTTGCTCTGCCTTAAAAGATTTGCTCATAATGTTGCTCTTAAGATGATCTTGTTTTCCAGCTCTTCTAGTCACTTGATTCATATGATGAGTCCATCACTTTTTCCTCGGTTTTCAGCATCAAACTGCTTATTTTGATCTCAGAGTTCTACATGTGCTTTCTATGACACATATCACAGATCTTCTTTTATCCCACTCCCTCCGATTTTGTTTTTCAGATACTTTTTGCTTTCCTCATTTGTTTGCCTTGTATTTTCTGTTTTCCATTTGGGTAGCATGCATTGTTTTTGCCTTTGAACATTGTCTGTATATAGAGTTGTTTGGTTTACAATAATTTTGGTTTTAATTTCAAAATAAATTTTTGATACTTTGTGTAAGTAGCTTAATCATTTGCTTTTGACATGTCTTTTTTAACATAAGGCTGTGTAGAGTGAGTTAGATTTTAGATCTCTAAAAAGGTTTAAATTTACTATCCTGTGGTAGTCAAAGTATATATTCCTTTGATGGGGTTGTTTTCAAAAGTATAGTGTTAATGTTTCCCCTTTGTATGTACTCTCAGGTTGTTTTGAGCTCATTTGTGAAAAGAGCTTACTTACAGTTTTAGTGTTTGCTACATAAGCAGCTGCTGCTACTTTAGCTGTTCTTCCATTTTATTTTGGTATTTAGTAACCCACAAAACCCATCTATTGCCTTGTATAGATGGATGCCACAATCTTTTAGCATTTTGCCTTTGGAGTATCTCTTGGAAGCAAGAGAATCTTTTAAATTGTATGTGGAAATGTAATTTCCTTTCAGACAGCAACACTTTTCTATTACCTAAAAGGCAATCAACAGAAGGGTGGAATAAAATTGGTATAGAAGGTTCCATCAAATTGGACAGAGAACCTGAAGTTAAAGCAACATGAAACAGAGGAAAAATTATTTTTCCTGGGAGTCCCTGGTGACTACCAGCCAAACAAAATCATGATCAGTGGTAACATCAAGAGATCTTACTGAATATAAATAGTTCGTCTGTCACCATAAACCTTTGACAGTGACATCTTTATAATATCTGGATAGAAACTCTCTTTCTTTTTAGGGGCTTTCAGATTTTTAAAAAGTATTTTGATTCCAAATGGGAACAGAAATTCAATACCTTTTTTATGTTTTCAGGCAAATTAGAAAACAAATACAAGTGATAACTTTTAAACAAAGTTATGACTGGGAGCTTAAAGTATTCCCACTGCTCTCAGCTTTTTGGTTCCACTTAAAGCTCCTCTGAAAAGCCACACTATGAATTTCAGAAGCCCAGTTCTTCTCCTCTGACCAGTGGTTCTGAGGCACTGTAATATTTTCCGGTCGATCCTTGTGTGTTCTGACTTTGTCACTGAAGTTCCAGCTGTATCTTTTCCATCCTCAGATCTGTATTTCTTTTACTCAGCATTGTGGGTTTGTATAATATGTATAACCATGTAACCCATATAAACATACAAAAGAAAAGCTTCAATATCAGTGGGAAAATGGCAGTCTTTACTGTAAATGGAAAGCTTCATCTTTCTAACAGAATTGGACAGCTTTGCACATTATGTATATTGTACATTATATATTTACATTTATGTATCCTTATACACAAATTATATTTAGCTATTTATATTTAGATATTATGTCATCTATGTTTCAATCAAGACATAAAAGCATTCTGCAGTGGCAGAGGAGCAAGGACACTGAAGTCTGGATTTTTAGTCTTTAAACCTAAAAAACTTACTTACACCATATGTCTGGTTGTGATGATGGTATGGCAAAACCACTTTGAGACCTACAGTCTCCTAGGCTATCTCTAAATTAATTCCTGAGTGTTATATTATACACAGGTTAGCAAGACAACCAGTTAAGAATCTGCATTCAGGGCCTCCTGTTGTTTACTGCAGTGTTACTTTATGGTATACGACCTAAAAACATGTCACACTGTGAAAGCAAAAATTATAATAAAAAATATTTTTTGATAAAACAAACAAACAAACAAACAAACAAACAATCAGATGTATCTTTAATATGCCCTTTTCTTCTCCATTAAACTTGCCACAGACTTCTTTGAACCCAAGGCTACCTATTTTTCTTTCACATGGCAATCTTAGTAAGACTGTATTTAATGTTCTTATGAAAATTAAATGTAATATACTTCCTTTGCTATTTATAAGAAACTGGAAAAAAAACCCAACAACCTAGTTTCCAGCTAGCTGGGTTATCTTAGATACAAATTAAATTTGGACAGCTGACAAAATATCCTTGGAGAGCTCAGACACTTGCCAATAGGATTAAAGAAAATCTGCTCTCCTCAAAAACTTAGTGAAGGAGCTGGTGAAAAACTAAAAGTCCAAAAATCAAAAACAGATTCTGTTGTGAGAAAAAAGTGTCAGTTAATTTCCATTGTTTCATCCACACATTACAGTAATAGTTACTTATTTCAAGAAATTATTTAAGCAATTACTATAACATTGTGAATAGGATGAGCTACTAAGTATGTCAGACTACATTTCAGAACCTAAACTATCTGTGGTCTAGAGGCAGTCTGCTTAGAAGTCTAGATCCCGGCTACTCATATACTGAGTTATTAAAAGATAACTTTTCTTCCTTGTGTCTGTAATGCTTGAAATCAGTGGCTAAACTGCAGAGTTTTTCCCTTTCTTAGAATTAATTGGAAAATAAATCAACTTGAATTATTTCTGAATTCTATTACTTTACATAGTTAGATTGACCCAAATAACATCACTGTTTCCAGAATTACTTGAGGGTCAAAAGCAGCGACAACCATCTCAGTCACATATTGTGAACACACGGCTGTCTTTCTGTGCTTATGGAGACCATTGGTCTTCTCTGTTTTCACTTTTTTTGTGCTACTGTTAGGAGCCCAATGTACCTGAAAGGCTGAATGAAACAACATGAGGACAAAAATCTGCTGGATAGAATTGTCCTCTGTTTTCTCTCCATGCATTGTAATCTTCCCAAGGACAAGTGCTAAATTCACTACTTATTTTTTCATTGAGGTGTCTACAGGGTTTGAAGGTGGATGGATACACTAGATGATTCAAACAGTGCCATGAAAGCAGGGGAAACCAAGAGTGCTGTAGGAGACCAGATTAATTTCCTCAGGTTTAGCAGATTGCACAGTGAGTGCTTCAAAAGAGTAGGGAGAAAAACATGTCTGTTCCTTTACACAGAATGAAAAAACAGATGACTCCTCCATCAGGGCAGAGTGCCGAAAGTTACGTACTTTTTCCCCCAGATACCTGTAACTCCTAGATTGACTCAGAACACACACAATCTGGTTTGGATTATTTTTAAGATTAAAAGAAATGCTGCATCATTAGCAGGTGTAACTAAAAGTCAGTCTCTTGACAAGAAAGTATCAAAGTTATGATTTTTGCTTCCTAAATTTTTATCTCTGATCACTGTAATAGCTCTGATCACATTAATTTTTGAGAGGTTTGTGGGGTTGGTTTTTTTCAGAGAAAATGCAGGAAAATTACTGGTGAGTTTAAAATCATTGTGACAAAATTTGTGTGAGTCCTCTTCTTATTCATGGAAAATAACACACATAGCAAGAAAATACTTAAAAATAAGTTTGATATTTTTCTCATCCTTGGGAAAGACAGCAAAAATTTAGGGTTGGCTGTTTTGGGGATTTTTGTTGTTTTGGTTTTGTTTTTTTTTTTTCCTGTTAATTAGTTTACAGTGATGTACTAAATAAAAAAGAAACTTTTAAATCAAATTTATACTTATAAATTACACTTTTTGGCCTTAGTGATTCTTGGTTTTATGTACAGGAAATCAATTCATACAGAACTTTCCCTCATGAAGATTTTTAATTTCATTTTCAACTACACAGTTAAAATGACTTCCTTAAGTGTATGGAAATACAGCTGTCTTGATGAAAACAAGACCAGAATTAACTTCTTATTTAGTTTATTAACCACTTACATAGATAACCACATGAAGTCAGAAGGTAAAAAAAAGCAACTTTTGAACTGTTAAATATTAGAAATAATTTTTAGCGCCATCATTTTGTCTAGTCAGAGTCCCATGTGAGAGGAACTCTTGTCTGATTCCCTTCACCAGTGACAGTGGTAATTGGCTATGTTCATAGCTTGAGTGAAAGCCACAGGGAATAGAATCAGAGAATCAAAGAATCATCTAGGTTGGAAGGGACCTTCAAGATCATCTAGTCCAACCATCAACCTAACTGACAAAAAACCATCACTAAACCATGTCACTAAGCACTATGTCAGCCTGTCTTTTGAACACCTTCAGGGATGGTGCCTCAACCACTTCCCTGGGCAGCCCATTCCAATGCTTGATAACCCCTTCAGTGTAAAAATTCTTCCTAATATCCAACCTGAACCTCCCCTGGCGCAACTTGAGGCGGTTTCCTCTAGCCCTGTTGCCTGTGACTTGGGAGAAGAGACTGACCCCCGCCCCTCTACAACCTCCTTTCAGGTAGTTGTAGAGAGCAATAAGGTCTCCCCTCCTTTTCTCCAGGCTGAACAACTCCAGCTCCCTTAGCCTCTCCTCATAAGACTTGTGCTCCAGACCCCTCACCAGCTTTGTTGCTCTTCTCTGGACCCGCTCCAGCACCTCAATGTCTTTTTTGTGGTAAGGGACCCAAAACTGGACACAGTACTCGAGGTGGGGCCTCACCAGTGCCGAGTACAGGGGGACAATCACCTCCCGAGTCCTACTCACCACACTGTTCCTGATACAGGCTAGAATGCTGTTGGCCTTCTTGGCCACCTGGGCACACTGCTGGCTCATGTTCAGCTGACAGTCAACCAACACCCCTAGGTCCTTTTCTGCCAGGCAACTCTCCAGCCGCTCTTCCCCAAGCCTGTAGCGCTGCATGGGGTTGTTGTGACCCCAGTGCAGGACCCGACACTTGGCCCTGTTGAACCTCATCCCACTGGCCTCAGCCCATTGATCCAGCCTGTCCAGATCCCTCTGCAAAGCCTTTCTACCCTCCAGCAGGTCAACACTCCCACCCAACTTGGTGTCATCTGCAAACTTACTGAGGGTGCACTCAATTCCCTCGTCAAGATCGCTGATAAAGATGTTAGAGATGCAGCCCCAGTACCGAGCCCTGTTGGACACCACTCGTGACCGGCTGCCAACTGGATTTAACTCCATTCACCACCACTCTCTGGGCCTGGCCCTCCAGCCAGTTTTTAACCCAGTGGAGAGTACTCCCATCCAAGCCATAGGCAGCCAGTTTCTCCAGGAGGATGCTGTAGGAGACTCTATCAAAGGCCTTGCTAAAGTCCAGGTAAACAACATCCACAGCCTTTCCCTCATCCACCAAGCGGGTCACTTTATCATAGAAGGAGATCAGGTTTGTCAAGCAAGACCTGCCCCTCATGAACCCGTGCTGGCTGGGCCTGATTGCCTGGGTGTCCTTCCTGCTCTGCATAATGGCACTCAGGATGATCTGTTCCATGACCTTCCCAGGCACTGAGGTCAGACTGACAGGCCTGTAGTTCCCTGGATCATCCTTCCGACCCTTCTTGTGAATGGGCGTCACATTTGCTAGATGCCAGTCAGCTGGGAGCACCCTAGTTTGCCAGGACTGTTGGTAAATGATGGAAAGTGGCTCTGCAAGCACTTCTGCCAGCTCCTTCAGTACCCTTGGGCGGATCCCATCTTATCCCCTAGACTTGTTTGTATCTAGGTGTTGGAGCAGGTCCCTCACCACTTCCCTTTGGATTGCAGGGGCTTCATTCTGCTCCCCGCCCCTATCTGCTAGCTCAGGGGTCTGGGTACTTAGGGAACTCCCTACTCTACTACTAAAGACTGCAAAAGAAGTCTTCATGCAAAGAAGGCATTCATTACCTCAGACTTCTCCTTGTCCTTTGCCACTACGTTACCTCCCATATCCAATAGAGGATGGAAATTCTCCCGAGTTCTCTTCTTGCTACTAATATATTTATAGAAATTCTTTTTATTGTTTTTAACATCCAAGGCCAGGTTAAGTTCTAGCTGGGCTTTGGCCTTTCTAATCTTTTTCCTACATAACTTTACTACACTTTTGTAATCTTCCTGAGTCGCCTGCCCCTTTTTCCAAAGGCCATAAACTCTCCTTTCTTCCCTGAGCTGTGACCCTATCTCTTTGTTCAGCCAGACCGGTCTTTTCCCCCGACGGCTCGCTTTACAGTGCACAGGGATGGCCTGCGCCTGAGCTTTAAGACTTCCTTCTTGAAAAACACCCAGCCTTCCTGAACTCCTTTGCCCTTCAGGGCTCCCTCCCAAGGGACTTTCCCAACCAGTGATCTGAACAGGCTAAAGTCCGCCCTCCGCAAGTCCAAAGCGGAAG
Source organism: Numenius arquata (assembly GCF_964106895.1). Lineage (NCBI taxonomy): Eukaryota > Metazoa > Chordata > Aves > Charadriiformes > Scolopacidae > Numenius > Numenius arquata. Next base: position 72,917,678 of record NC_133616.1, read on the forward strand.
TGCTTGCTAACCCCCTTCCTTACATCTTTAAGAATTGAAACTTGACCATTTCATGGTCACTAAGCCCAAGAATAGGTACATTAAACAGAAGACAGACAAACTTCACTGGCTGTTTATAAAAAGAATTCTCTTATTTCATCATTACTTAAAGACAGATTATAGTGAAGGTACGGAACAGTTATTTCCACGCTATGTATATAAGAACAGGTATTCAAGATCAGAAAAGGTCCACTGTGACTAATAACCTCTCTCAGTAAATATATATAATGAAAAATGTAAGATCAAGGGGAATGTGTATAATACATTCTCACAGTGCCCTCCACACTGCCAGTGGCAGGTTTTCAAGGATTTTCTAAAGCAGTCACTTCTTGCAGGGACTTTTGCTCTAAACCTCTTCCAGCTGCTTTCTGAACCCATGAGACCTTCCAGCGCCCCAAGCGTTCCAGGCATGAGTTCCACAGATTAAAATATCCCTGTTACAAGAACCTCCTTCTTATTTTGTTTTTTCAGGCCTTTCTCCTACAAACCTTACTAGATGCACGTCTAGTTCTTGCATGTACGAGGTAATGAACAATCCTTTCCTGATTATCTATCTGAATGCTTTGTTGGATATTGAAGACCAGTATACCACCTCATGGTCATTTCTTTTGAGACTGAAGAGATTTAGTCTGTTTAATTGTTTCTTTGCCTGGTTGTTCTTCTGTACTTTCACCATTCTTTCCACCTTTCTTCTGTTCTTTTTCCAAATGCATTTCATCCTTTTAAAATGAAATATTTAAGACATAACTAGGTGAATCAGTTTAAATTTATTTATACTGCATTTAGGCTGTTTTTTATTGAATTATCACAATTTTCTAAGATTCTTCTGTTATTCTTCACAACAAATGTTAATCTTCATTTATCTGAATACCATGGCGAAGTCAGCAAAGTTTGCCCCTTTACATTCTTACCCTCTTTTCTGAATAAATTATTAATATCTTTAATACTTAGATCCATGCACAGATTTGTATAAGATTCAACTCTTCCTCACTACCTTTATATACTGTGCAAAGGTTAAGAATCAAGAAAGGTGAATAGGAAAGGCATATTGTTTAAGAGGAGAGTGCAGGTAGTCAAAGAAATATAATTGTCCCAATATATGACAAAAGTATATACTGAGTTTTGCTGATGCATGTAAGAGTAGTCAAAGTAATAGGCTTAGGTTTTTATAAGGCATTTAATTTAATAAGGTACAATATTCCATTTTTAAACATAAATATTTTACACTGTAAATGCATTAAAACAGAAAATGCAACATATATATATATGCCAGTATAGTGTAGTTTTTCTAGTGTAACTCTGAAGTGATCAGTGCTTAGTTTTGGTGTAGTTTAGTTTCTTTATCAATGGTCTAGGAGCAAATGCAAGTCTATTAATACTTACAATGGTGCAAAATTTGTCAGAATCTTAAATATTTAGCTCAATCATATAATGCAGTATGTATATAGCAAAGGAGCAGCAGAGATAATCAAGAGGGTCATTTGCAACTCTGATTAGGGATGATGGGAGTGGAAGTATGGAGATAATTGTGCCACAATAGGTCAGTTTTGGAAATGAGCACCCACAACTTTAAAAGGATGGTGGAAAATTAAGGCGATTGCAATGGAAAGCTGCAAAATCATTTGACAGCTTGGAAAAAAAAAAAAAAAAAGTAAAGTAAGGTGCTTGGAGTTTGTGTTCAGATTGTCTCTGGCAATGCTCTAGACAGACAGAGATTTGTTTGCTTTGTCAGTGTTCCAAGCCCATAGCAGTAGTTGGCCTGATGATTAGCCAAGCTAATAAGCCCTGCCGAGAAAAACAAAATATTACCTAGTACTCAGTGCCATATTAATGCAGCCATATGTTTGTGAGTATTTAGTTTTATTTCCCTATCTTTTATTTACAATACTATGAATAGTTAGTAAAAGAGCAGCTTAGAAATAAGATGTCCTTAAAATGCCTCAAGGTGTGCATACTGCATTCTGCTTGTTTTCTGAAATCCTGGTGTAGTTTGGTAGGCAGCCCAGTCTACAAGTAGGTACCTGATGCAAATTCATAGACAGTGTTTTTGTTTAAATATGAAGGTCAGCATTTGCTAAAGAATGATCTAAATAAATTAGAGAGAATGAGAGATCACCTTTCTGTAAAAGTTCTGTTTTGTAGGATGATCCAGTCTCGATTCTGCCAGTTTCAGATACATTTTTTTTTAAGCTGTGCACTTCTGCTTTTTGGATTTCATATCATGTTTTAAATCAGTCTTTATGTTCTAATAAGTAAATAAAACTCAGATGAGTGCTAGTGATTAAAGGATTATGGTCTCATTGTGTTAATTAATTTGATTCCCAATATATTATTACTTCCTGTACTCACTTTTTTCTTATTGGCTATGCTCATTAAAAAGATTTATTAATAAAAAGATTATCTTCAATCCATGCGTGCTTTTCTAAGATTCAGAGAAGGTCCGTAAAGGTACATGGACTATAAAATAAGGGAGAGAAATTTTGAAACGAGTTACCCATATGGCGTGAACATTCAGCCGCTGTGAATCACTAGATGTTTCCTAAACCTCTTCATAGCAATTCTTTAGCTGACAGATTAGAGTGATTATTCCATTAATTGTTTTTCTGAAACTTTCCCAATTCTGTAATTTGGAGTTTGGGGACCTGCAACAGGCATTCTGCGTTTTACATTTTGGGGATTCATTACTGAATTTATTCTATAAGATGGGATTTGTTAAAGAGAAGAGAAAAGCAGCGGATCATGAAGAGAGCACATCTTTCACAGCAGTCTGCACACTTCAGAGATAAGAGAGTAGGTGGAAATGTAAATCCCTATACATCTTACTACTGAGACAGCAATGATTTTTATTTTTTTTTCTCTAGCATTGTAACTTGTGCTTCTTCAAATAGCAAAAGTAGCTGGGACTTTATGCATGAAAAATTTCAGTCCTCCCCTTGAGTTGTAGGAGTGAGTCTTATCAGATGATGCCTGTCCTGTCTACTGCAAAAAGAGGTCACAACACAGAGGCTACAGAAATTTGCAGAGTCTGATGAGAGAGGTCAATATTAAACTCCTTTTGCTGGTCTCAGAAGCTTCTATGACAAAGATATTAATATAAATGCATCATTATCTGCCAAATCATGACTTTTTTCCATCTTTATCCACTATTGAGACAGTTCTTTGTGCACAGAATAGATTTTATTGGCCTTCTACTCCTATTCTCTCTTTCACCTGTGGGAAATTTTAATTGAAGAAGTTTTGCTGGATCCCCAGACATCTTTCCTATCATCTTGTGGTGATGAGTTCATCCCCACATATCCTCAGGAACAGGAGTTACACCAGGTGAGTATAAATTTTAGTTCCTTTTACAGAATTCCCTAAACCACCTTTGTCCATGAATCTGTGGAAAGAAATAAAAACAACAAGAAAGCAAATACCCTATCAAGTGCTAGTACAATGCAAAAAGAAAGTAATGAAAAATGCAGTATCTCAGAGGAAAAAAAAAATCTATATGAAACCAGCTCCCACTGGTTCAAATCTATATTCAAATCTATATATATATCTATATATATATATTTGTATATAGTATATTCAAATCTAGCGCCGGACTGGCTATTGAATAAAATGGTCTGATATACAGTACTACAGAAGAAAATATTAAAAAGCAATTAATTTGCAGTACTAATATGAAAGCAACTGTATTAGTCACAGAAGCATAGACAAAACCATCTGAAGTATATGAAAAAGTTTATGGCATATTTCTACAGTTTCTCACTGTTATCCTTAACGCAAACATAGTGAGCATATGTTCATTTATTTGTCTGGGTCTGGACACATGGCTCACATGCTCATATCTATGGAGTCAATTGTGCTTGTAAAAAAAGCTAGGAACAACAAACCAAATATATTCTGGTTTCTTTCGGCTATTTTTTGTGTTTTATAATCATAGACTCCTTCTATTTAGGCAGGATATGAATTTTCTTTTCTTGCACGCACACATAACACACAACTCATACATTCACATAAATTTTAACTCCAGCATGTGTTAAAAACCTAGTAAAATAATGTTTGGAGGTGGCTTCAGATGTCTTTGACTTGTATACATCTCGGCTGGTTTGAAAATGTTTCTTTTTGCGCTGTCGTCTGCTTCACTATCAAGTGTCATGTGTTTGTGCAGGCACAAGCAGCAAGGGCAAAAAAGAAGTGATGCTACTGTTGAAAATTTGGTCTGAAATTTGGGAAAAGAATTATGTATACCTAATTGAGCTTTGTTCAGAGTGCTATCTGTATATTTAATATTTAAAAGAAAAAGCAAAACAGAAGACAATACCTGTTGCTAAGTCTTCAGTAGTGCAGAGGTAGTTTAGGATTGGTCATAATGCACATTACCCCTCTTATCACCTATGAAAATTGTGTCAGCTTTTGAGTCATCCATGACACATCTCGTGGCAAATGGGAATCTCCTAGCTTAGTTAATTAACAACATCTACAAGATTTTGAAATTAGTCAAATATATTATTATGCGAAATTTAACAATCTATCGCATCCTGGAACACAGCCTATGTTTAAGGATTTAATAATTGTATATTGTTAATTTTATAGATTCCGTACCTTTGACTTTAGTCAAGTATGACAAATTCTGCCTCACTGGAAATAAATCTTTCTCCTCCATGGAACAGTTAGTTATTATTGTGTAAAAGTTCTTATAATAGTTTAATAAAATATTATTAATTCATGTGTCATCTGCATTGATATTATTACCCCTTTCAGGTTTAATTGACTGGATCATATGTATATCCTCTTCTTATAATGATGTAGGGAGCTAGCCTTGCTTGTTTGAAATTTGTGAAATTGAAATTTACTTTCATTGTGGAGTACGCCTTGATTTTTTCACATATTTTGACAGTATTGTAAGTGTACTGAATTTCCACTCTTTGTATGTAGATTTTACTGTCTTAACAATATTGAAACTTCTTGAATTTGCTCTCCCTCCCTATTTTTTGATGTCATTGTTTTTCCATTCATAAATTTATTTCACAGAGAAGCTCTAAATGGAAAAATACAACACATTCTGTTTCAGAAAGATTGTTCACTCTAAAGCCAAAACAGGGCATTCTGTAAGCCACATACATCATCCCAGTTAATACAAAATGTTTTTTATAAACTTTTAACCCCTTATTAAAAATCTACTTAATCTGTGCACTCTCTGGACCCAAACATGCTGACAAACGTTGCATACTTTGACTGTAAGTGGTCTTACTGAATTTGTTAGGACAACTGTGGGAATTATCAGGCCACTTTAGATATTTGCAGATTTGCAGTGTTTTCAAGTTTTACATATTTATGTTTGGTGGTCTGTTTTGCCAAAATGCTTGCAGGAGTTGAAAGTTTACAGTGTATTTACCAGTGGGCTTCACATGAATGCTGTAATATAGAAAAAAATAATGGCTAGGGGAGTATATGCAAAGTGTGATAATGTATAAACTTAAAATGGCGTAGGACTTGCCACAATATTAACTGCTCTTACCAAACTTTTCCATAAGCATTTGGGGATAAGGAGGTAGAGAAGTAAAAGGGATATAATCAGCAATATCACAGCTGAAAAAATGAGGATATTTTGAGAGTACAAAGAGAAGGGAGGAATAAAATGAAGGAATCTAAGACACGGATCATAAACATGAAGAAAAAAGCTTCAAATAACAGGTGCTCCCTCCAAAATAAAGCAGTCCAGTATTCTGTGTTGATGGTTATATCTTGTTAAATACTGCAGAATAAATAAACAAAGAATTTAGTAATTCAAATACACAAAAAAAACCAAGATATCTTTTATAAAGCAAATACATATAATGTGTATACTTACGTTTTCTGATGTATCTTGTTTCATTTAATGGAGAACAATTCCTGCACAACATCATCATCATCTTTTTGAACATAAAGAAAAGTGTGCTCCTACTGTAAAAACCTAGTAAAAAAAACACTGCTAGATTTTTCAAGACGTCTGCTGCCTTAATTCTTCTATCACTAGGAGACTTCAATAAGAAAAAGAATGTAAAAGGTTAGAGTCTTTTTTCCTTTTGTGTAACTTATCACAGTGAGTTCTGCTAATTAATTTTGCATTTAAGTATTATCCAATATACTCCTTTTAATATGAATAGATTTACAGATGAGATAAATTGTTCTATTGGAAATTTGGAATATACAATGCATAGTTCGAAAGAGGCACAACGATAAACTTTTTCTCAGTGTGTGTCTGCTAGTTCCTTTTGATCATCAGCTGTGCTATTTAAAGTCTTGGGCAGAGGCTTGGGCAGATAGTAAAAGCTATTCATGTGTGGGAAAAAGGTGTGAGAAAAGTATGCAGCAATGTTGAAGAGTAGGGAAATCTTTTTCTTGTGACACAAATAACAAGTGGAATTCAGGTGTGTTCTGATGAAAGTTTTTTCTCTAATCTGTTCAGTGATTAAGCACCATGCTTCTTCCTTCTAGTACTTGCACAGGTATTAAAAGTGTATGTGTGTATATAATATGGCCATATGGCAATGTAATTCTGAAAAACAAGCTCAAAACTTAGTACAAGTGTTACTTGTAAGATGAGTTTATCCTGTAAATACAGAATTGTGTATGTTGTATTTGTTTAAGCTTCTTCTTAAAAAAAATGAAGATTTTGGCTAAAAATTATTTCAATGAGAATTCTACGAAGCATATCTTTTGTTGCAGGATTACTGTGCATATGTAATAAATTGAGGTAAAATCTCAGCTTTTACAACATTAATTTATATGACTTACAAATGCATTAATAAGAATTATTTAAAATAACTATTTATTTTATATTTTAGACTATAAAAAGAAAAATGAAAGTCTCTTACCTTTTACATGTTTATTAAAAAAACTCTGAAGATAACATTAGATGTTTAAAATGTTGCACACCACCAGTTAGGTGCAAAATTATTTTCCTTTTTTTATAATTATTAGAAGAAGTTAGTATGTGTGTTTGTGTTCTCCATGATAGTATTTATCATTATTTGGGAGTATTGGATCATTATGCTCTTGTCAGTGATATCATTTGTTTTATTTTTAAAGAATTACCTTTGTCAAGGACACAATATTTCTGCATCCTCTTTGACTATGCAGAGGTTATTTTGCATTTCTGATATTTTTCAAAGACATGAGATCTGTACTCAGACACAGAAAGTAATTTCTCACTTTTAGGGTGACCTTATGAGACCCATATGTTGTCTAAGAACAAATCAGAGAAGTTTAGGAAGCCATAAACTGTGAGAATGGGCTCCCCACATAAAAACCATCAGAGGAATAGGGGGAAGGAGGTTTATTTTAATTGAAATACTCTGAATGTTGTGCCTTGAGATGAAATAAAGCCAAAGTTTGAGCAATCTTGTTCAATCAATGGATTTTCTTAGCTACAAATTATTTTTATAAGAAAATTAAATTAATTTAAATGCAGCTATTTATATAGAATGTAGCTATATGTTCTTTCTTTTCAACAGATTTCTCAGCGTGATCTTGGTTTGGAAGAAAAGGTTAATCAGTATTGATTAAGATTACTAAATGTTCTCAGTAATCCATTCATTTGGCTTTTTGAAAAGGTCTTTGGTTTGTGTGTTTAATTAAATAGTCCTGGATCAGTGAGCTCTGTTCTGCTTCATGGTTTATGCTGTGATTCCACGTAGGAATTTACCAAAAGAAATGTTATCACTGAGCTTTGAAACAGATGAGACAAAACCAAGCTTTCTTTCCAGTCTGGGATACTCATGGATTAGGTAACAAAACATGTTTACTAGTTGGAAACAGTTGTCTCTCTCTCAAGTATTGCTAACTCTGAGATAATGCTTTTCCAAAAAAAAAATTCAATTTTTAACTACAAATTCTGTGATGCTTTTTTCTCAAGATCTTCAGTTGTATTGTTCTGAAATGTTCATTTAGTTATTATTTGGCTCAGAAATCAGCAAATTTGTCCTTGCCTTGTGCATACCTGTCGTCTAGATTGTAAATCTAGAACAGGAGAACAATTAGTAGCTTGAAATATTTGCTGCTGATGAAGGATCTGGCATATAATTTACACATTTCATTTAAGTAAAAAGCAGATACCTGCTACAGATAGGAAAAAATTTGAGTCTAAGCAGTGGTAAAATTTCATTCCAAGGCATACTTTGAACTCATTCTGAGGTTTTTAATTACATTTCAATCATAGCTCTCATACTTGTTTTATATTGGCCCAAAAGCAACCACTAGGATGCAAACAAATCTTTGATAAATCACAGATTTGTGCCCTAGGTTTACTGAAACAAAAATGTGTGTAATGCTGAAATCCAATCCTACCACAAGAATCATCTTTCACTTTTTCCGTCTTCTGTATTTCATCTGTTCTTATTTCAGTTATATCTTAAGAATTACTAGAATATAACTTTGTTATGAAAAAATGTTTTCCATGTTTATTATATATAACAATGTAATGACCTCGAAGGTAATATTTTATAGTGTTTCATGGTGGTGAGTTTTTGTATTCCTATAGATATGACATGTCAACGCGACCCTTATGACAAATATGCCAGATGCTCTTTCACTCCATACAATAATCTCCAGCAAGCTAGCAATAGGTGGGTTTTTTTTTTTCCCTTACATGTGACAGAAGCAGATATTTTGTCTAACTTAAAAATTCTAAGCACCTAAGAAACCTACTGAAGCTTTTTAGATGAAGTTCCTATCTTCAGGAAAAACAATCTAAGTGCTTTTTTCTTGTTAGTAATTGCAACTTATTGTGAAGTGCAGTTATAGTTGAAACTTTTCCCTATCCCTTTTGGGATAAGCGGGTCCTGTGTGTTTTTTCTGTTTTTGTTTTTGGTTTTGTTGTTGTTGTTGTTGTTTTGTTTTGTTCTGTTTTGGTTTTTTCTTAATGACGTCTAGGAAATGTACTCATATCACTGATCAATGAGTAACTTCCAACCAGCAGCCCAGCAAGTTTAACCTGGGATCTGTAAATTAAACTGTTGTTTTCTGCATCTTAGGTAAGCACTTGTGAGGAATGTATTAGAATATAGGTAAACAGAACAGCTGAGAATTCAGGATTCTGAAAAGTCAGCACTACACTTTTATTTACAAACTATTTATCTACTAGAAATTAAATTCTGTTAGTCATTTCTTACAAACAATGCATTCAAAATACTTGGGTTTTCTTCCATTATCCTTCTCCCATTGTGATCACACCAAAATACCAAATAATGCAATGCTCTATGAGACATGGAGGTCCACTTACTGACAGTTTTCCAACAGGGAAGTGGTTTATAGAAAAGAGACCTCTGGATGTCATGGATTAGATTTATAAAGGGATTTTAGGCTCTGAAAATAATCCAGGCATAAGTAGGTTTTATCCTCATCACTTAAGGCATTTGGTTATTTGCAGGAAGGATTCAGTCTTGGTAACAGTATGTACATGGAAGCACACACATTATGTGAGGACTGGGGTGATGGCTTAGAAGTTCAGCATTTTGATTTATGCTTAGTCTCTTGTCTTACTAATTAGAAAAGTTTTTTCTCACAAAAATGGTTACTGAAAAGGGATGTGATGTGTCTGACAACATGGGGCAAGGATGTGTTTTCAAACAAGCTTGCTGGCCTCATGAGGGGGTCTGGAAACATGTGAGAGGGCTGTTCCCACAAGCAGAGGAGAAGCAACGACACAAGAGTGTTTAGGTGTCCAGGAGATAACCAGAGGGGCTTTCACACTTTACCTGCAAAAGCTGCATAATTTGGGACCTATCTCAAATGCTCACGTACAAATGCAGGTGGTCCTGGGGACAAGAAGGAGGCACCAGCAGTGGGTGCAGAGCAACTAAGCTGTGACCTCAGAGGGATTACAATGACACGGTGGCACAGCTCTCACACCTGAAAGAGCTGTAGTGAAAGGCTACAGGTGCTTCAGGAAGGGTGGGGTTGTCAGGGACAGAGAGGGGGTGATCTATGCAAAGGGGTAGCTTAGAGGCATGGAACTTCAACCTGAGGAAGGTGAGCTTGTGTGTACGGGTCAGTGGACAAAACAGCACCAGTGATGCAGAGCACATAAATGCAAGTAACCCGAGGGCAAATTCTTGATGAAGATGATTGGTGAATCAGCCAGGGAAGAGGTTCTGTTGGAGCTGGTACTCACAAGTGACGAAGAACTGGTGGAAGATTGAAATTTGAGGGCAGCCTTGACAGTGGTGGCTGTGAGACTCTGGCACTTTAGATCCTGAGAGCAAGATGAATAGTAGAATTTCACAAAGACAACCACTCTGAATCTTAGAAGAGTAGATTTTTGGCCTACTCGAAGACTTGCTTGGCAAGATCCCATGGGAAACTGCCCATTGGAGGCAAAGGTACTCAAGAGAGCTGAACTCATCCCTTGAACAGGAAAAGATGGGGCTGATGGTTGAGAGTAGCTGAGCAGAAATGTTGTAGGGGGCCTGGGGTCAGCAAGTGGTCAGGATGCAGTAGTGCACACTACAGGTAGCAAAACAGCTCCCGCGCCTGTGGCTGCACCACCAATGGGAAGGGATCCTGACCTATTATTTTACAGTGTTTAGACTGCCCTGATAATCCAGGCTTAAGGTCCTGGCACAGGACAGACCCAGACATACAGGAGTGAGTCCAGTGGAAGGTTTCCCTGATGGTCGAGGTTGGAGCATGGGACATAGAGGGAGAGGCACAGGGCACTGGGCTGATTCAGCATTGGGAAGACAAGATAAAAAAGGACCTCACTGCACTCTGCAGTGGGTACAGAGGTAGGGTATAGAGAAAATTAAATCAAACTCTTCCTGGTGATGCATAGCAGTAGGCCAATAGTCAATGTGTATAAATTGGAATATATGAAATTCTGATGAGTATGATTTTTTAATATTTTATTTTATTTTATTTTATTTTATTTTATTTTATTTTATTTTTTAACAAAGGTGATCAAATACTGGAGTGGATCACTAGAGGGGCTGTGGAATCTCTATAGCTGGAGGTGTCCAAGACTCAAATGGACACAGCACTGAGCAACCTGGTCTAATTAGAGTTGCTTTGAGCAGAGAAGATGTCTGGAGGCCCCTTCCATACTAATTTATTCAACCATGCAGTGATTCTCTGATGACGTTGTTCAAAAGACTAGCTAAGAAGTTGAACAATTCCAACAGAAGTTACTGAAGGATAGTCATATTTCAACATGCACAGCTGCAGATTATGCAGATTTTATGTTATGATTTGATTAATAATAGTACCATATTATTATAACCAGTTGACAAATGCCTTGAACAAAAATGGCTAAAATTACTTCAGAAAAATGAACCAACACATCACCCAAAGAAGATATGTTAAGAGTACAAAAAAAAAAAAAAAATCAATTTGTTTGTTTCTTTCTGTCTTGTTTGATTTTTTAATATAAATGTTCCTACTGTATGGGCTCAGGTAACAATCTAGATGTTCTCAGAGCTTAGAAACTATAGGTAGTATTAGCCGCTAGAGGCACCTCAGATCTACAGTCACATTGGCTTGTTAAAATCACAACAATGATGAAATCCTGGACAATGTAAAGGAAGTTAGCAATAGCTGTTTGATTTTCCTTCTGAGGCCTCTAAAACTGCAGTGTCCGTGGGCGTTTAGTAATAAAAGCTCACAACACTGCTTTCCTTCTCCATACATCACCACAAAACTGCTGAACCAGAAGGCTCTATGCCCTTGCTTCAATATTAAACTTTTGCAATCATCAACAGTATGATGCTACATCATCAGCTTGATGTAAGGAATAAGACCTAGCAACTGCGAAGTGCCATTTGGACATAGCATTGGGAGGGTTGTTTGGGTCTTCTCCTCACTTCTCTCTTCCTTTATATGATACAAAAGGTGCCTTGATTTGCCCAGATGACAAATGTGCCATTGCAGTGCTCATCCTAAGACACATCTTGCTCCTGTCCTGTGCATGCATGTGCTCTGAATCCACACTCTCCGCGTCCTGTACTCTGAAAGTCAAGCTAGGCTGTTACAATACCACAAATCATTTTCAGAGTGATTTCTTCTCTTGCTGAACAGTCTGTGTAGGTACAGCAGAAGCCACAAACATAAGACAGACAAATTGGCCCCTATGTTATTAACATTGTAACTGGTTATACAGTTCCATTACAGTTTGCATTAACACCTCGATACTGTTATAACAAGGGATCAACTTCTATCAGAGCTGTTATAATACTTAAACATGGTCAAACAGTTAGACTTCATGATTATGTGGCAACTCCAGAGTGCCTTCTCTTAGAAGATATTATGAGAATGGATTGTAGCATTGCCAGGTTTGCAGCACATATGCTTCACCACAGTTCTAGCTGAGAAATTGTAAACTATCTCTCAACAGACAAATGGGAATAATCTCTCAGCATGAGAAGTTGCTGCCTACTGCCTGGAGTTTGTAAAGCACTTCCTTTTTATTAATTGTTGCTCTTGGTTTTTTGTTTTATTTTTTTTACTTTAGAATGTTGTGATATGAAAAGATAAGCACTTCAGAGGGAAAATGTTTGCATTTCAGCTAGCATTTTTAAGTTCTGGTTCCTGAATTTCAACAAATAACATATGTTAGCTCGTATGTTGATTGGAGTTTATCATGTCAGATTTTCATGCTGGAAAACGATAGCGTCAATCTTCGTGTCAGTATTATTCCAATGTTCACAATTACAGGCCTGGTGACCAAGGGAGCTTTGGTGTAAAGTTGTAATAGGGGACTGCTGAGATGTTCCCACTGAAAAGTTGATAGCAGAAGTAATAGCTATTTGTCAAAACTGTAAAATTTGACAGAAAGCTGTTGCATTCAATCAGGTTTTGCATATTTGTACTAAAACCAGAAACTGAGCCTTTTTCAGTGCAAATCATACATTCTGATAAAAAGTTTTGGTTTGTTGTATTTTGTTGAAAACAACAAAAAAAAATAAAATAGAATATGACTTTTGAAAAAGTTTTTAGGATTTTGGCAGAATAAATTTTGTCATTTTTTCTTCAAAAATAAAAGGAATATGCATATCTTACAAAGGACATGCAAAATACAAACTATAAATTTAAAAAAGTGAGGAGTTGATATACTTTTCAGTGGGTTTTATTTGGTGTTTCATAATAGTCACTTCAATATGACATTATCAGTACTCAATATGGCAGCATGAAATTCCAGGAAATAAAATCAAACCTATCTTCCTTTTTCCTGATTTAATGCAATTGTCAGAAATTATCTACATGCTTTTCACTCCAAGTGCAAAAAGCAGGGTCATTATATGGAAGGACAGATACTACTTATTTTCAAAAATAGTTTTTAAGGGCATTTTTTTCCTCTCTTTTTCTGATTTGTAAGATCTTTTCCTTAGATATTTTTATTATTTCTCCTCTGATGCTTTGATTAATATTACACACTGGTTTTCTTAGTGCTAAGTCTGTTAAGTATGCTAACAGTTTTAAGCTATATACTGCCTTACTGGAAATTTTCATTCATACATGTACCTCTCTCATAACCAGTTATAAGATGGTTGAAATAGACAGGGATGAAACTAAGTGTCATTTTGGAAAAAAGTAAATCAACTTTGATCAAAACATCAGAATGTTTGCAAACTCCTTCTATGTTTACAATAAGGTCATAGGGAGATTATGTGGAAATATTTTAAATACTAAGTTAAACTCCAGTTCAGCAAATCTTAAATTATTCTGAGCTCTGTCTCCATGTGACAGCTCATTTTTCTTATGGTACAGCCACACATATATTTGCAACTCTTAAAAAGCTGTTTCAGGATCAGCATTAAAATGGAAAATGATAACATCATAAAAACTATCTTGACGCCAAGTTCTCTCTCAGACCCTCATTTTATGTATCTCCAATGGAGTTTAGTGGTTCAGGGATTTTTTGCTGGGTGGAGAGAAGTCTATATTTAGTGTGTCTATAAAATAATTCCCACATTGTTTTATGAAATATTGTCTGAATTTGAAAGCCTATTCTTAATTCTACAAGAGTAATTTTTTTTAAAATATTTTTAATATTTTAATATTTTTAATAAATGTTAAAAGGGGACATTTTATGTTCCTACTCTCCTTTCATTTTAATTTCCTATTTGACAATGACTTTTTACGTAGTAATCTATCTAATCAAAATAACTATATCACAAGTGTATTTATATCACTTGGCTAGGAACTTAAAAATCAGAAGGTGGAATACATAAGTTTGCAAGCAAAATCAAAACCTTACTCCATTTGTGTATTCTGAATAGAACAATCTGAGTTCTTGCAGTACCCAAAATGTACTATAACATAGTATTATCCTTTTATAACTTTAAAACAGAGATGGATGTCACAGTGCACCCTAGTCTATGAAATTTCTGCTTGCAAATACCTGGTGTAAGAAGTCACAATTGCAATCTTGTTCTGCTTTTACAGGTAGTTTGCAGGCAACGTTCCGTGTTTAAATGGCTTGTTGGGGAAAAAAAAAAAAATTAAAAAAATGTTTTCAAATAATTCCACCATTCCCCCCCCCGCCCAGGCTAAAATAAAAATTAGGCATATCACTTATTTGAACTGCTGCTTTTCCTGATCTTCAGGAGGAAGAATATCAACCACTTTGTGGTTACATATGACCCTAGATTTTTCTCTTTTCCTCCGGTGAGCTCTTCCATATGTCGTTCAGGGTGGAAAGTAAGATGCAAGTTGTCTGGAAACTCTTCTGTTGAAAATTTTCTTTTTTTCTTTTTTATGTTTTTTAGGAGAAAGGAAAGATTAAAATATTTAGGAGAAAGAAAAGATAAAAATAGTGGATTCACCTATCCAATATTGGAACAGAAAAAGTTAAACCGTCAAAATGTATTTTCTAAGGATGCTATCTACCAAGGCATTTGGAGAAGTGCTGGCAAGACAGCTCTTCCAGAGAGCTGCAATGTAAGGAAATTTCCCAGATTTCATGCTTTCTGCTGAGCAGACTGCTGATAGCCAGTTGTATTTCAGAGCTGCAAGTTCTTCCTGTGAGCTGCAGAAAATTCTGGCTTCTGGGCCAACTTGACTCTCTCACAGCTCTCAAATGAACTGCAAAGCCCATTAGCACACTGCTCCGTTGGGATGCTTTCCTTACAAGAAGTGATATCCAGGGGGAAATGCTCAGCCAAGCTCCAACAAGCAGAGGTAGGTTCCTGACCTGAAGTCTTGCTGTCTGTCTTAACGGTGGTTGCTTCACTGATTTGGAGAGGGCTGGTGGAGCCAAACTGATGCCTCCTGACATCAGCTGACAACATTTCGTAACAATGAAACATCACACAGCAGAAAGAACACAACAACTATGTAAAAACAAAGCTATGCACGCCCCTTCTACTATTCAGGAAATAATGCCCCCAGACCTTCATGGCCATCAAATCTCTAAAAATTCCTTAAGTGTAAGATGACCTGCAGCATCAGATCATACAGTCCGATCCACATAACTCACATACAGTTGTATATGGATATTTTTCGACTGAAATTAATTTGAACAGAAATTATTTTAATTCGACAAGTTCTATAATGGAAAACCCCACCGCTTTTCATAGTGAATTGTCTCAATGGTTAGTTATTCTCAACGGTAAAAGCATTGAGTAAAAGCATTGCTAAAAGCATCTGAATCTAAAATCTCTGGTATTGGTTCTTGTTACGTTTTTTTTTTCTTCCAATTTAAAGATGCTTTTAATAATAGCACTTCCTCTGTATGACTATCTTTAAACACTTTGATTTTCTTGCCATATGGCAAAAAATTATGGAAAAAACAGTATTTGCTTTTGAAATTGGAGGAAGTAAAAATGTTAAGGGGAAGAAAAGGGGGGGGAAAAAATCTTTCCACTGCTTTTTAATGTTCATATTCTGGTACATCTGTTACTTGAAATGAAAAGAAATAATTAACATTTTATGACACTTAACTTTTACATTTTTAGACATTTTTTTTTTCTCTTGGAAAACATGGATTTTCTTTTTAGGCTTAAGGTTTCTTTAACCTGTTTCCCGTTAAGGCCTTCACTAATAAATTATTTATCTTTCCCAGAAAATTATTATTTTGTTATCTTCCACTAAATATATTGTCTTCTGGTTCCACGTCTTTTTTGACTAGGAGAAAGAGCTATACAAGGAAACGTTATCTCTTATTTTAAAATGGTCAGATTTTACCTTCTATGGGCTATTATAAATATTTTTCATACATAATTGGGTCTTGGGAAACGAGATATGATAGAAAATTGACTTTCATTCTCTTGCGATATACTTCAGAAATTGCACTATTATGTATTCGAAGCTATTTTTAAGGTTGATAGTCTAATGTTTTGACACTCGTGAGACTGACAGCTGTCATAACATTTCATCTTTCACTAAATTTTTAGAAAGAAGTTATTATGGGTACATTTAATAAATTATATCTACCATTTCAAATAATTATGCTTCTGAAGACATTTATTTTACCTCTGTGTTATAAGGACTAACAAAGTATAAATAGGGAATTCAGTACATGAAGTATACAACTCATTCATAGAAAGCACTGAAATAATCACTGCTTTCTGTGTTAATATTATGACTCAATAAATGTGTAAATAGATTTAATGTGTATATATATGAATACTGATATGTTTGATCATAATATATCAGAGGATCAGAGCTTATTGTGATGGGATTATTTAGGAGACTTACAAATCCATCCAATTTTAAACTTTAAAATTGATTCATTAACAGAACAGTTTATGCTAAATTTTACACTGTAGCAATCACCATCAATACATATACAAATCTGTTAGTCTGACAGTTATGTCCTAGATGAGCTATGAGAATGCAATAGTAAGGGTCCAGTGCTGTGGAGTTAGAGCTGATAACTGGGGTCCTTGGTCATGGAGGTTGTGATGATCAGGTTGGAGAGCTGTAGGACAGAAAAATTCAGAGCTAGAGCAGGTTTATCCTCTCTTTTCTTATCTTTCTTCACTGAAATCTGATTCATTTATGCAATTTCCCCTCCTAGAAAGAGGGAGTTCTTTTCATCTCACTGCTGCTTATCTTGTTTTCTTTGGTCTTGCCAGTGACCCTCCTGGTGCATTCAGCAGGATATCCCATCTGTTTGTAGTCTCCTCTGTTTATCTTAACCCCTGTCTGGCAACTTTTTTACTTGGTTGCCTTTCAAGTGCAAGTACACCATTTGCCCCTTTGGTAATCACATTGCTTCCAAGCTTATGTGAAATGCTTATACGTGCTATTTGACTACACCATCATGGTGCTACGTAATACTTACTGTTGTTAGCTGCACGATTTTTGTAGGCTTGTATTCATTTTCAAGGCAGAGTAATATTAATTATATGCTGATTAATACATTTATAATTTATACGTGTCATGGGTCTCTGCTTCGGCTGCAATGTTTCTGAACCAGAGTTATACATAATACTGAGCATTTTTTATACTTCTTAAAAATTCTGAGACCAAGAAATCTTCAATACATTCCAGAGACATTAATCTCTCAAACTGATCTCTCCTAGAAGTATGGATAAGATCATTTCTACATATAAGCAGTAGACATCTGCTACACTCAGGTACCTACTCAGTTGCTTCTCATAGAGGTATAGAAACTGTTTAAAAAGGCTTATTAATTGACCGCCTACTATGTTTGTAGTAGCTGGCTATGATAGAAGGATTTTTAATTAATGACTCTCTGTGTTGCATTGACTCAGATCTTGGTTAACAAAGAGTTTTAACCCTTGCACTATGGATTGAGTTTCTACTTCAGGGTGGAAATTAATTACTGAACATTTTGAATCATACCCATTTGGTCTTGAACTTTCCATTGCTGAGTAAGGTACTCAGGTTGAATTGGGATTGACCATAGACAATATTCAATGTATAAAGCCAAGAAGGAATGAAGTGATATAGCTTAAGTTTTATTTCTTCTCAGGACTTCACATATAACCTCCACCCTGTTAACTCTACTGTTGAGGTCAAAAGCAGACTTAAAATGCTTTGTTCATTGCACTGCATTAAATTGGATTTAATTTTAAAAATATCTGATTGCTTTAGTGGCTTCCCATTTTCAGTTCTGAATTATTTATCAGTCAGATATTTCTACTCTGAAATGCAAAATTTTTCAGTGAGCCTAGTAAGGGTATTGGCACACTGAAAATGAGAAATGAAAATCCTAAGGTAACAGAAAAGCAAAAGCACTAGCACATACAGAGTGTCACTTAGTGTGCACAGCGTCTTTTGCTGGGCACAGGATCCTTGTCCAGAATTGAAGGGAAGGGATGGTCAGAGGTTTCATTTGACGGGGGAACCGTGGACAACAAGGTGTTATATTGAAGACTGAATACATCTGACCACTAGAATAAAGAAAACTCTTTTTCTATCCACAGATGTTCAGCTGGACAACAGAAGCAGGGCGTTAGAAAGAGGAGATAAAGAGCAAGTTTGGCATGGGAAGCCTCTGTTTTTGCTGCACCTGACTGATAGATCCTAAACAACTCGACAAAGAGGAAAACAGGGCTAGTTACAAACTCCCTCCTGGTGGGGGACAGAGGCACCCATCCACAGACTGGAAGACTTATTGGAGGAGTTAGTACAGGCTCAGCGTCCAGACTGCTGATACTTGTAGAAAGACCGCCAAGGCTTTCTGACTCTATGACTGTTGCTCTTTGTCACCAACTCAAAGTATCAGACTAATACTGTTCAAGGAGACTTGGAATTGACCTAGGCTGAGCATAGGCTGCTGGAGCTGCAGTGGAGGGGACAAGGTCTAGAGTGGTGTTTTCCTTGATCCCAAGAGTAAGAGAGAAGGGCTTGGGTCAGAGTATGTGCTTCCAGTGGATCAATGCCTCGCTGCATGGCTGGTGTTGCTGGCAAGGCATTGGTTTATATGTTCCTCTTCAAAATATAGGATTTCAGGGGAGAGTATTAGTCCACCTGACAAAGTAAGGAGGGAATATCTTTGCCAAAGAGCTTGTTAACCTGCTGCTGAAGGCTTAAAGCTAGGTTCATAAGGGGTTTAGAAACCCTTATTTGGACCCAACACAGCAGATTTGGAAGGGAAAGGAAGGGAAGGGAAGGGAAGGGAAGGGAAGGGAAGGGAAGGGAAGGGAAGGGAAGGGAAGGGAAGGGAAGGGAAGGGAAGGGAAGGGAAGGGAAGGGAAGGGAAGGGAAGGGAAGGGAAGGGAAGGGAAGGGAAGGGAAGGGAAGGGAAGGGAAGGGAAGGGAAGGGAAGGGAAGGGAAGGGAAGGGAAGGGAAGGGAAGGGAAGGGAAGGGAAGGGAAGGGAAGGGAAGGGAAGGGAAGGGAAGGGAAGGGAAGGGAAGGGAAGGGAAGGGAAGGGAATCTTGTTGGACAAGTGAAAAATGAAGTTGCATTCATTGTCTTTTCTAAAATATTGAAGGTCAGTTTGGTATTCATTTTGACATCATCTCCAACTGTAGAAGGAGTTTTCGTGTTCATGTCACATTTAGGTAGCAACACTGAGAACAAATAAAATTATACCTGTTTGTAACACCTGTCCTTATTTGGCAAGGTCCAGGATGCTTCGGAGAAACAGGAAGATCCAACTACAAGGCCATCTGGGGGTTTCATTTTCAGTTGAAGTTAAAGATTTCAATTCAGTGCAAGTTTTTTCGATTACAACTGCAAGTAGTTAAGACATTGAAAGAAAACACAGGTTTTCAAAATGGCTATGGCCTTTTTATTATTTCTTCACCAAACTGCTGAAAACATCTGCTGCTTCTAGGTGCTGTGATATTAAGGAGGTGCAGGTACTGTGATTTAAACTCCTGATTAAGTGACCTTTCCAAAATTATATTGATCATTTCCTGGTAATGTTCAGGAGTTTGCAACAGAGTCTCTTTGCAAAGTCATGCAGCTTTCCATACAAACATATTTCATTAAAATCTCAACTGTACTAAAACTTGCATGCACAATTGCTGCAAACATTCCTTCTGGAGCAGGAAGGTCTCCAAAACAGACTATGACAGAAGGCTACTCTAGTTTGATGTCTCAAGTCCAGAAGATCCTCAGTGTATGACAAGTCAACAAAACTTTCTAACAGGTTTCAAGTTCCAGACCTCCAAAAAGCTACAGCAACATTTACCTTTTAGGAGAGCTCTGTGAAAGCCAACAGTAGTGTGAAATATTATAACTGTGAAGAATGAAATAGTGTGTAAGATTAAGCAACATTAATGGTTTTGTAAGGGGTTTCAGAAGGCTTTGTTTAAAAACAAACTGAAAGACAGTAAGGGAGATCAAATTTTTGTACAGTAAACTCAATGATATATGATACATAAAAGATTTATGATTCCACTCATGAAAGAAATTGAACATCTCAGCTTCATTTATGTTTCAAGCTATCTCCTGGAAGAAGGTGTTTGAAGAGTTTCTCCTTCCAAATCCAGAAATCTGAGGGCATAAGTACTATTACATTTTTGCTACTGAATCAGATAAGAGGAATCAAAGAGGTAGCTTTCCAGGGCCCTGAGTTCCACTGATTTAAAATCAACTTATAGAAGAGCAATAACACACACTAAACACTTATATATGTCTGTAATACTGAGCTAAACCAGCACAAAGAACCGACATACTGATTCACACTATGAACTGTCTAAAATGTATTATATGTAGACCTTTCTAGACTGTGTTTCTTGCTTACAGCAGTTACCGCACTAGCATAACAAGAACAGTCATTAGGTATTTTTGTTTGGGTTTTTGGGGGTTTTTGTTTGCTTGTTCCCCCCCACCAAACAAACAAACAAAAACCCTAACCAGAAAAAAAACCAACCAAACACACAAAGAAAGAAAGAAAGAAAAAAAAAAAAAAACACAACAAAACCCATTTGATATTTCCACATGGGAAAATGCAAATTAATTTCACAAAATGTTTATATGGATTAATTGTTATGCAGTGGCAAAATTGTGCTTTTTTTATTTTATAACTGCACAATACACTTTGGATCTCAAAGCTTTTCCAAAAGAGCAGGTTAGCACTTCAATTCATCATTAACACAAACAATTTGCTTGGAACAATTTTATCAACTTGACGTGAGCTTTCATTGCAATTTGTTACTTATTCAGGTAATAACTAAACACTGCATCCTGCTGTTCACACTCTGCTTTCCAGCTGCTATATTTTTGCACTGCTTAGTTATGTATTGCTTTAGGAACAGGCTGACATGAAGACTATTTACATTCTTTACAAATAAATAGCATACTTTCTATGAAACAATGGCACAATTCTTTGTTTATGTGATATGATGACTTAAACACAAGAGGCCACTTTCTGTCACCATTTCAATGAAATGTGTGGAACAGGGAAGGGAGAACGAATGAAGATTCCAGCGATTTTCTTTTTCTAAGTTTATTTTATGTAAGAAGAAAGTCTATAACGGAGGGCCATCACTGAGTGAAACAATCATGGTTGCTAACTAAAGCACTTCAACTTTGTATACGGTAAAAATAAAATAACTACTTCAGGAATAACAATAATTTAACAGTGATTGAAGTTCATATTTTTTTCTTTCACAGGTGAAGTACCAGAGTACAGCCTGGAAAACACATTCATTGGTGAAATTCATAGGCAATTTACCAAACTGGTTTTATTTGTAGAGCATTTGACAAATACTGCTGGGCAAATTTAGTATCGCATAGCTCATTTTACCTATATATATAACTACATATATATTTTTATTTATATATCTATTTATATATATATAGTTAAATTTTTATAGAGAGAGATACAAAATATACGTATATATTTATTTATATATCTATTTTTATATAAAAATATATGTATAGTTATTTAAGCTGTTTTGTATACATTCTTAATAAATAAATTCTTCTTTTTCCTGCTTAAACATGAGAGATCTTTATAATCAGCCCCATAATGGGTGGAGGTCAGAAGAAGTTAAGCATGCACAACACAAATTTCCTGTGCTTAGAGTGACTGAAAGAGATGCAGGACTTCACCTTTTGATGGCGTCCTTTCCACACTACTCTTCAGAGCTCCCTCCACACACCTCTCCCAACTGCACTGGGTGACGTCTACCTTGGTGCTTTCTATCCTCAGGTGCCTGACAACATTTCTTTGGATAATACCAGTGAGGACAATGTCTGGCCTCTCTCATTTCTGGGATTATAGCTCAGAGCACTGTCCAACCTTTCTGATGTCTTTTGTTGACAGATTATTTATATGTTTCAGGCAATTGCAAATTTGAAAACCTGCCAAGTGCAGAGGATGAATTCAAAGATTTTTCCATCTTAAAGTGCAGATGGTATGACACCTGTCATCTTCAAACAAAACTGTGATAAAGCTGCTGTGTGGAAAAGTTGGCTATCTTTTAATTTTCTTTCACTTGAGGGAAAAGGAGGACACAGTGTTTTGACACAGTCAGGGAAACATAACCCCCCTCATTATTGGCAAATGTTATTACAAGAGCCCTGTACTCATCTTTGCCTCTTCACCTTGTGTCTTTGACTTTGCATATGTGCTGGAGTATGCCTGGGCAGCAGTCTGACTGCTGGGAGGCTTTCGGAGTCATTTAGTTACAGAAGGAGATACTTTGCTTGGTATACTGTATCATGCTTAAGATGTTTTCTTCTTTTCCCATGAAATGGAAAAAATGAAAAATAGGAGATAATGCAGCTTTTAGCTTTAGTGGCAACAGAAATACACATGTATGGAAATTTTTTGGAGCTCATTTTTATAGTGGGGTTGCAGAGTATGGGAGTATTGATTGTAGAATATAAATTGTAATTTCTCATTTAAGCATAGGAGATTGCATTTTCTTCTTTGTTCAGGTAATTTGAAGCAATTACAGATATTTTTCTATCTACTTTTCAAATCAGTCTTGAGCCACAAAAAATAATTTTCACCCTGACTACTCAGAATTATAAAGAAAATTATCTTTATTTGTGGACAGCTGATGACTAATGTTGGACATCTCTTCTGAGCCTCCAATTTGAGACACCTTTTATGTGGTTTTATTATTAGAAATAAGATCTAGCACTTTGGATGAATCAGACTTTAAAAAGTGTTGTATTGATCACGTAAAAGTATAAGAACTACTTGTGTACATTGAAATCTCATGTCATTACTAAGACTAAACTTATAAAAGTAAACTATGATCCAGACTAAGAATAATAGTGTAATGGATTTAAAAAAGGACCCTTCAGCTCCAGGAACCCTTAGCCCTAAGTATTTTTGGACTGAATAGATCAGGATTAGTAATAAGTACTCTTTCCTATGTTATGATGTAGTATTGCTGTAATAATGGTAAATGCAAACTCTGAATTGGAGCTTATCGTTGAAATGAAATTTTTGAAAAATTAGACTAATATTAAGGGGAAGAAAGAACTTTATGCAAGTGTAATTGTTCCACCTGTTTCACTTCTGGCATTAGTCTAATAACAATATTTCATGTAATTCAGTTTCTCACAGTTGCAACTACAATTTGTGAATGTCTCCCATCTCTATTCCATAAAATAAATAATTAATTTCCTTGTTAAACTACAACTACATCCTTCTTTTGAGTTATGAAAAATTCAGTAAAATGAATACACTTTGGGTTTTGTTTTGGGTTGGATTTTATTGTTGTTGGTTTTGGTGGGTTTTTTTGTTTTAGGGGTTTTTTTGTTGTTGTTGTTTTCACAAACTGAAAGTTTCCAAACTTTCAGCAACTGTTAATTTAATAAGCAAAATGTAAATTACTGAATGGCTACCTGAAGATATTTTGGGTTGTATAGTATGTAAACATGAGAATAAAATGCTGATGTGCAAGGTTAGAGAATTTTGTCATAGAACTCCTGCAATTATGAGTACCTACATTTATTTATGTGGGAATTTCATGGCTTTTAGATGTCAAAGGGAAAAAATGCTTCAGGATACATACACTTCAGTCCCACTGCATTTGATGAGACTTTCCAAAGGGAAGTCAAAGTTTTTAAGACATTTTTAACAAGGGAAAAGTAACTAAATTTGAATTAAGCCTGAAATGATCTCAACGTGTTTTCCAGATTTGTGGCGTTTTGGTGGTCTAACAAGGTAAGTCAAAACTGGCAAAGAAGTTGCCTGTAAAGAACTTCATAATAGCCTGCTCGGAATGCTGGACACTCTGTTTCCCTCAGAAAGTTGCTGCAGCTATCAATGGCTAACACAGCTACAGCTAACAGGTTGCTAAGAAGCAACAGGTGAGGAAGGATGGGTGAAGGCATTGCCCTCTACATCAAGAAATGGATAGAGTGTGAAGAGCTGCCTCTATAGAGTAGACATGAGCAGGTTGAAAGCTAATGGGTAGTAGAGACTGAGGCAAAGGGAAGCTTGTGATTGGTGCCTACTACAGGCCATGTGATCAAGGAGAGCTTATTGACGAAGCCTTCTTACTCCAGCTCGCAGGCTCTTGTCTTGCTGGGGAACTTCAATCACCACAATATCTTCTGGAAAAGTAGTATGCTGAGCAGTAGACAGTCCAGGAGACTACTGAAGTGCATTGAGGATAGCTTCTTAGGCTAGGAAATAGCCCCACCAGAGGGGATGTGATACTGGTTACCAAGGCAAGTGAGCTAATTGGAGAGCTGAAGATTGGAGGCAGCCTGGGCTGCAGTGATCATGCACTGGTGGAGTTTGCAGTCCTGAGGGATATGGGTCAAGCAAAGAGTAAAGTAAGGATCCTGAATTTTAGGAGAGCAAAATTCCAGCTGTTCAAGCAGTTAGTCAATAGGACCCCCTGGGAAACTGCCCTCAGGGACAAGGGAGCAGAACAGAGCTGGCAGATCTTTAAGGGCACTTTCCATAGAGCACAAGAGCTCTTGATCCTAAGTGTAAGAAATTAGGAAAGCAAGGCAAGAGACCAGCATGGCTAACTCAAGACCTGCTGGTCAAACTAAAGGGCAAGAAGACAATGTGCAGGCAGTGTGCCCTGGTTTCAGTATGCATAGGGTTAATTCTCCCTGGGATCTAGCAGGGACACAGGTATTCCAACCCATGTGAGCCATGCCCAGGGTGTAGCTGGGAGCTGGCCGGGGGAGGGGGCAGGAAGCTGAAACTTGGGAATGGGCTGGGGCATCTGGGTGTCCCAGGTGCAGTTGGTGAGCGATGGTGTCGTAATTGTCTTTGTATATTCCTCTATCGATGTTAGTGTTATTGTTTTCTTGGTCTCTTTGCTGTTCTGTTAAACTGCCTTTGTCCCAATCCACAAGTTTTGCCTTTTTCTTCTGATTCTTCCCTCACGGCCCTGGCAGGGGTGGGGGTGGGGTGGGGGGGTGGGGCTCAGAGAGCATCTGCCTTTTAGTTCTTTGTTGGTGTCTAAGACTAAACCACAACACAGTGGAAGCAGGGATAGGTATCCTGAGAAGAGTATAGAGACTCTATCTGGTTGTGAAGGGATGGGATCAGGAAGGCCAAGATGCATCTGGAGTTGAACTTGGCAAGGGCCGCAAAGAATAATAAGAAGGGCTTCTACAGGTATGTCAGCCAGAAAAGGAAAGTGAAAGAAAGCGTACCTCCCCTCATGAACATGACTGGCAAACTGATGAGGAGAAGACTGAGCTGCTCAACAATTTTTTTGCCTCAGTCTTCACTGGCCACCTCTCTTCCCACACCTCCCAAGTGGATGGACCACAAGGCAGGGACTGGAGGACCTAAGGCCCTCCCACTGATAAGAGGCTTATCAGCTTACATTCCTGTGCACTGTATCGAGATCTTTTTTTTCCTAAATCAAATATGAATGAGAGGATTCAGAAGTATCTTTACTTCTCCATGAAAAGTCTCGTGGCTTACATGAATACTCTACAAAAAGTGGGCTGAGGAAGACCTCAACTACAGCTGGTCAACCTGCTTCCAGCCCTAAGAATAAAATTTTCAAAGGACATAGTTATTTGTCCTTCGTAATTGTTAATACTCTCATATATTTCCTTCAAATACAAGGTAATTTTATCAGTAATGTAGTAATTTCTGTTTTCTAATAATGTCTGATTCTTCGTTGTTAATTTATTTGTAATTTATGAACACAAATCCTTCGGATTAAACTTTTTTGGCCTCTTATAAGTACAGTAATTGTACAATTACAGAATTTCTTTTATAAATATACTGAACCATGGCATGCACTATGAATGCAGATCTAATTCTTTAGCACATGATTACCAGTTAAATATAGTTGCTAATACCACTGTTACCTATTGGAGAGAACAAGCATCTTTCCCCAAGAAATGGTTCTAAAACATTTTTATGACAAGATCTCAGAACCTTGAGATGGAGGTACTACAATTTTTCTTTGAAGCAAAAACACCAACACATAAAAAAATGTTTTTCAGTCTCTAGAACAAATTTCATTATAACAAAAAAGTAATATAGTTGGATGAGGGAAATTGTAACACAGAATTTAAGTCTTCTGGATAAGTCCAAGTAAATAAAAACCTGAGAAGAAAACCACCTTGTCTTCGGTCTCACTGCACAGATGAAAAAAGGAGAGAAGAAGGATTGCCCTTTCTCCATTCTGCCTTCACAGCTGAGCAACTCTCTATAACTCCCTGAATTGCCCTCCATGTGGACAGTAAGAAAGTTACCTTTTCACACCCATCTCTGGGACTTCAATTTGAGTTCATCTGCTGCGGACAAATTTTTAAAAGCCTCCTGTTCTTCCTCACTGCAGTGCACTATTGGCTTTCTTGCTCTCCATCCTCACATGTTCACTTCAACCCTGGGAGGTTCTCCAATTTGAACATTTTGGTTAACCTAGGAGAAGAGTTAATTAATCTCTCCTTCCAAATAGTTCAGTCTGACTCTGTGTTAGATGCAAAGTTAGTGTGGTGGGTTGACCTTGGCTGGATGCCATGTGCCCATTCATCCGCTTTGTCACTTGCCTCCTCAGTAGGACAGGGAGGGGAGAAAATAAGATGGAAAAAACTTGTGGGTCAAAGTAAAGGCAGTTTAATAAAGCAAAAGCAAAGGCCATGTGTGAAAGCAGAGGAAAACAAAAGATTTCATTCTAGTTCCCATGAGCAGGCAATGTCCAAATACTTCCTGTGAAGCAGGGCTTCAGTACAAGTAGCAGTTTCTTCAGAAGACAAATGTCATAAGTGACAAATGCTCCCCTTTCCTCCTCCTTTCTCTAAGCTTTTATTGAAGAGCAGATGTGCTACAGAATATCCCTTTGGTCAGTTTGGGTCAGCTGTCCTGGCCATGTCCCCTCCCAAGATCTTGCCCACCCCCAGCCTACTGATGAGGGGGAAATGTTGGAGAGACAGCCCTGATCCTGTGTGAACGCTGCTCAGCAGTAGCCAAAGCACTGGTGTGTTATCAATACCTTTCCACCTAACAATACAAAGCACTATAAGGGCTGATATGGAGACAATTAACTCCACCTCAGCCAGACCCAGTACAGTTAGTAATGCAGACATGTCCTTGTTTACCCAGGTACCATGAGACACTACCACTTTAGCAGAAGGTGGAGTGCTCAGAGATCTTGGAAAGCAAAGAGGTACTGTTTGTTAGAGTGTGCTACAGCATGGCATAGTTATAAATGACACTAAGCTTTTACATCAATTATTACTACTGCCACTGTAGCAACAAGCATTAAAGAACTTTCAGTAAAAATAATAAATCCAAAAGAATGGAAATGAAGGCTCTCATAACACTTGGGACTTGAAACTCATTAGACTGCTAAATAGAAATTTTCTCATTACTTCCACTGTATAACAGAGGAGGGAACACCTGTTTAAGAAAAACCCTTCGGACTGCAGACTCACTTGATCAAGTTGTCAATCCTTCAAAAGCCATTGAGCATTAGCTGGACTGTGGTACCAATTCATGTGTATGCTCTTAGCTTGTAGCAGAGATGAGGAAAAGTGACCTGATTTAGCCTACTTTCTTGTCTTAGACAATTGTCTAATTCACCAAAGTCACCCAGTTCTTTCAGCTGAAGTAAAAAAAAAAAAGACTGTTGTAGAGGAAACACTGAAAAAGAGATGCAATCTGCAATCTCATCATGTTTAAGCATTAAATACAAATATCAGATACGTCAAAGCATAGCCACTTTGTTTAAGTAGCTTTGCCTTTATCTGTTGCTAAACATTTTCTCTTTCTTCATGTGTCCGGAATCCCATGACCTAGGTGACACCCCCCAAGTTTTTTTAACTTAGCCGTTGGATTTGCAGGATGTGCTCAAACCTTGCATATTTCAAAGAGTAGCTTTAAATTACAGACTGACTTTTTAGAGCTTTGAAGTTCACTGTTCCACACTGCATTTTGAAAAATGGACAGCGAATCCACCAGAGACCGCCCATAGATTCAGCAACCACTGTGCTGATATCATTTTTGGCAGAAGTGGAGAACCAAGTTCTTGCCCATTGGACAGAGGATAAAAACAGTTCACAGAAGAGACTACATATTTCACAGTTTCTCTGGAGATCTTCACTCATCACTCCAAAAATTGTAAATCATAAAATGAAGGCACTCTCTCCCTCTTACTTCAGTGAGGCACCCTATGTGGAGTAACAACAATTCAAATCACATTACACAGGGTCAGACATAGGTGTAACCAGAAAGGGAGGTGTGGGTTCAGGAGGTTTATCTGTGCCATCCTGCTGCACTGTGAAGGTCAGGGCAGCCCAGCGTGGGCTGCTGAGTGAAGAGGAGAACACTTAACTAGGCTTGTTACTCAAGGGGGATTTAACTGAAAACATTCCCTACATGAAATGGACAAGTTAAAGCAAGTCACGAAAGCAAAATCGATCCTCTGGTGTCCAGTAATCTAAAATCAAAAGTTATATTGAACCATGCCATGAAAATGTGCAGACCATGTGTAGCCCTGGAGATAACTTCTAAAACTGAAACTGATTGTTTTAAGTTGCGTTTAGGGCTTTAGAGACACAAGGTACCAACTGCTTTCCCTCATAATTGCTTCTGAGCCTGCAAGTATTTGAAACCACATGTAACTCATCAGCTTGAGAACAGCTCAGCTGATATCAGCAGGGCTTCCTTGCAGGGCATGGAGTCATCAGATGCATAAATCTTTGCAGGATCAGAACATGAATTCTACCTTATATCATCTTGTGGCTGTATTCATAGAATCATAGAATCATCCAGGTTGGAAGAGACCCTTAGGATCATCGAGTCCAACCATCTACCCTACACTACAAAGTTCTCCCCTATATCATATCCCCCAACACCACATTTAAACGTCTCTTAAACACATCCAGGGATGGTGACTCAACCACCTCCCTGGGCAGCCTATTCCAATGCCCGACCACTCTTTCTGTCAAAAATTCTTTCCTAATGTTCAGTCTAAACCTACCCTGTTGGAGCTTGAAGCCATTCCCTCTTGTTCTGTCATTAGTTACCTGTGCAAAGAGACCAGCACCAACGTCTCTACAGTGTCCTTTCAAGTAGTTGTAGAGAGTGATGAGGTCTCCCCTCAGCCTCCTCTTCCTCGTACTAAACAGTCCCAGCTCCTTCAACCGCTCTTCATATGATTTGTTTTCCAGGCCCTTCACCAGCTTTGTTGCCCTCCTCTGCAGTCGCTCCAGCACCTCGATATCTCTCCTGTATTAAAGTGCCCAAAACTGGACACAATACTCGAAGTGTGGCCTCACCAGTGCTGAGTACAGGGGCACAATCACCTCCCTACTTCTGCTGGTCACGCTATTTCTAATACAAGCCAGGATGCCATTGGCTTTCTTGGCCACCTGGGCACACTGCCGGCTCATATTCAGCCGCTTGTCAATCAGAACCGCCAGGTCTCTTTCTTCCAGGCAGCTTTCCAGCCACACTTCCCCAAGCCTGTAGCAATGCACAGGGTTGTTGTGGCCCAAGTGCAGAACCTGGCACTTGCCCTTGTTGAAACTCATGCCATTGATTTTGGCCCAATGATCCAATCTATCTAGGTCCCTCTGTAGAGCTTCCCTATCCTCCTGGGAATCAACACTCCTGCTTAACTTGGTGTCATCTGCAAACTTGCTGATGATAACACCCTATGTCCTTGTCAAGATCATCAATAAAGACGTTAAACAGAAATGGTCCTAACACTGAGCCCCGAGGCACACCACTTGTGACCGGCCGCCAGCTGGATTTAAATCCATTGAGCACCACTCTTTGGGACCTTCCAGTCAGCCATTGCTTGACCCAGCGGATCGTATGCTCATCCAGGCCGTGTGAAGGCAGTTTTTCCACAAGAATTGTATGGGGGACAGTATTGAATGCTTTTTGAAAGTCCAGGTATACAATATCAACAGCCTTTCCCTCGTCCAATAATCTGGTTATCTTGTCATAGAAGGAGATCAGGTTCATCTGGCAGGACCTGCCTTCTATAAACTCATGCTGACTAGGCCTGATCCCCTGGTTGCCCATTATGTGGGTTTTGATGGCACTCAAGATGACCTGCTCCATGACCTTCCCTGGTATCGAGGTTAGACTGACCTCGCTCTCATGTCCAGTCTTAGACACATCAGGTTAGACTTCCCTGCTCTCGCTAGAATCCTGCCAATAGAGACAGTACCTTGAGTGCCAAAAAGTATTACCAATAAATATTATGTAATGAGCAGTGATATTTTGATGCAAATAACTCTAAAGCAAAACAATGGTAAAATAGGATATTTTAGGTCAGTCACTTGGGCTCTCTTCAGTTTGCTAGAAATGGATATGCTCAGAGAATTGCAGAATTACAAAAGAGGAAGTAATATTGACACTGGAAAATCACACTGCTTTTTAATCACACTGCGTTTTTATTGAAAAACGTTTGTTTTTCATAAGCATTCATGATCCCAGGAAAGGTGGAAAGTTTTTTTGTATGATTTTTCTTCTCAGACAGGTATAGCATAATCAGAAATTCATGCACAAACATAATTAAGGCAGCTATAGGACACTATATAAATTGCAAGGAGAAAGAAAAAAATTAATCAAATCAGTATAAAACCTTTTTGTCCTATTTCTAGTACATTTTTATGTTCTCTTTAGTTCCTTTTTTACCCTTTGGCTATAGCTATTTTTACTATCTTTACTTTACTTTAAGCTTGAACTTTTTAGTCCAAAATAACTCAAGATGGCATGCTACAATTTCAGGCGGTGTTACAAACTTAATTTGGATATCTGTACTGGGCAGTAATTTGCAACCAATATTTTTTTGTTTGCTTCTTCTTTGTTGGGGGAGGGGTGTGCAGTTAGACATTTTTATACTCAGCTGTACAACAGTTGCATTTCTTTTTAAAGTTTTGGCTGTATCATTGGCTAATATTTCTGAGAGAAAACCGTACAGCAAATTATTTGTTGTTTGACTCTGAGACAAGTAATAATCTGTCATTTTCTTTCTTGTCCATTTATAATCCTTCCACTGTTCAATAGGCTAATATATTCACTGACTTGAAATTAGTTCCTGCCCACTGTTACTACTTTGCAATCTTAAGCACTGTGAAGCAATTGTGAAATTAAATTAGCCCAAAGACATCATGGCAAGCTCCTCCAGTGACCTAGATTCATCACAGCAACTCCTTTGTTTCTCTTCCTCCACTGACTTTTGCAGCCACAAATCTGAAAATTTCCTATCCCATAGAAATGTGTTTGAGCAGTCTGACTGTTGGCCTTAACAGAGAAGGGAGAAACCCAAACCTAGAAGGGTTTCAGGACCAGAAGAATAAAAGGGATTTTCCTTGTGTTTTTCATGGCAGTTCTTCAGCCACGCTTGTGGTTCTAGTCTTTCAATTTAATGAGAGAATTATAACCTCTCAACATTATGGGCCCTTGATTCATTAAATCAGAAGTCACATGCTATGTGTTGCTTTCAAACTAGGACATAAATCTTTCTCCAGTTGAAGTTCTGGCCTTGTATATTTATAGATGACTTCTGTTTATTTTAGTAAGAGCTGAAATTTCTTTTCTGTGTCTGGGAATCTGTGTTCAAAGCATATTTGAATGTGCGTGCACACTTGTGTACATAATTCCTTACTAATAAGAAAACACTGTATCTCATGTAGAAGTCTGCTTTGGGATGCGCTTTTTTGCCCCACCTATGTAGAAGACCATTATAATAAGACAAATTATCTCTTGCTTTACAAGTGTGTATTACAGAAGGATTACTTGTGATTAGGTTCAAAGAATGCAGAAAAATTGGTCAGACTTGCCTGGTAGGAAAACTGGGGTTTAGTATATACTTTTGCACTGCAACAACACTGCTTTTATTCATATATGGACCTATTCTTGTAAGGGTTAAATGTTCTGATTAGAATTTAAAAGTGTAACTGAATTTACTGAATCAAGTTGCAAGGTAATTTCTGTCTAAAGTGCAGTTACTTTTTGCGCATTGAAAAGATACAGCAGTGACTGTGTTTTTGTTAACCTCCTTCCCAAATATTTTACTACATTTGATAATATTAAATATTTATTCCTAAATATATTAGTGTATATACAAGGACTGTAATCACTTTATTTCCAGTAACAAATGATTGATATAAAGTCATGATACATTCTTGCTGAACTTTCCTTTTCTGTACCTTAGGATATTGGATAAAGTATTCCTGCTGAATATATTAAATTGTGCAAAATTACTATGTAGAATGGCATTACTAAATGAATGTGAAATGCATGAATTATGAAGCTATGGATACAAATTCCAAGCTTCAAAATAAAAATCATGTTTTTTAGGTTGTATTTAAGCAATTCTGATATCAAGAAACATATTTTCTTATTTTTATCACATTAATATATGAGTGTCACCCCTGCACTTAGGAAATTATTCCAGTTAGAGTAGTTGCTTATAAAATGCAGTATCTTCTGTGATGAAAAATATGTATAACCAAAAAGTACATTTTCCTTAAGATTGACCTATACATACAGTTAAACAAAATATGTATGACTGTTGACAATTACACCGTATGGTGACTGACAACAGATTTCATTTGCCATTCATTTATTAATCCATCCAAGAGAAAGGAGTTCCACTTTTGCTCTCTACGTGGCAGAAATGGCTAAGGGCCACAGTTAGCATTACTGATTGTACCATTGATACAAAGTTATATTTAAACATCCTTAGAAAAAGAAGTCCTAAAATCTTGGCCAAAAAAAAAAAAAAAGTTAAGCACAAACACAAAAAGTGAGCTAAGACTTTTAATTATGATTGGAATTCTGTTCCTAAACCAAAGTTTTCCTTTGTCAGCCATTGAGTTACTCAGTTTAAATAACTAACAAATGAGCTTTAACCTCAATGTCAGATCATATAATATCTGAGTTGTTTACAGTGTGTACTGTCAGTGTAGGTCAGAGTCAGCTGTAGTGGGAGCTGTATGTGCTTTGTTGAGGCTCAACTTTTGCCTGGAGGAGCTTCCCATTTAAGTATTAAAAAAAACTGTACAGATAGTGTGGGAAAGCAATTCCAGTTTGCATGTGTGAGACACAGAAAGGGTAACAGTTTTCTTTGTTGTTTTGGAAGTTGTCTGAGCTTCCCATAAGAAGGGAGAGAAATCCCCATGAAACTCATCCAATATTGTAATCACAAAGTAGACAGTGGAGTTTACTTTCACTTTGACATCTTTCAGAAGCTCTTGGGGCTCTCTACCCTCCCTGTCATGGTACGCCAAGGAAAAATCCTATTGCCTGGAACCTCTCTGCCACTCATTAAGATACTTCTGAGAAGCTCCAAATAGATATTCCTGACTTCTAGCCAACCACTTCCAAATTATTATTTGGAGAGAGCGGAGAGATGTCCTGTGAACCAAATCCTACTGCTTTGGAGAGTCAACCATCATTATCGTTTATTAATTTTTGTTCAATAGTTAGAGTAATCAGCAAACAGTTCCTAGCTTGTTCTGAAAAATATCTGTGATAAGAGAGAAAATCCTGAAAAAACCTTCGTAGGTATCAAAACAGCTGACACAAATTTATGGTGGTCTGAACCTCTACGCACAGAATGACAAGTGCAGAATGAAGAATATCAGAAATTAGAGCATTCATTTTAAATAATTTGCATGCAAGTGGGTTGGACATGTTCAGTCATGTGCAAACTTATTCTCATAACTGGCAGTCCATTTTGTGATGGTGTCTCAGCTGTAACTGCATTTACTAGCATACAAACTAGAGACCTCTCTCCTGTGTGAAATTTTCAGCCAAGAAATGAAATGCTTGCTTATGGATGATAGGATTTTTTTCCCCTGCTGTTTGCAATCTGGCCATGTACAAGAACAGAAATAGTTGAAGACACTGAACAGTTTACACTGAAATATAAATCAGTTAAACAAAGTGATGAGCACATTCTGGAGCTGTGACAGATGACTCTGTTGTTGATAATATTGTAAGCAACAATACTGTGATATCTGGCCCCTGTGGTGACATTTGCAATATGAAGTAAAACAGTGCTAGGCAATATTTGCTGGCGTTGAGCCCAACTGGTGCAAAAAAGCTGGAATCTGAATCATTAAATCCTCCTAGCCTCCAAAGAGGGTCCCACTTAACCAGGGGGTGGTCTCAAACTTCATAATCATGCCAAGGGATTGTTTGAGAGGGTGATGGTTGACCCAGGCTGAGTACCTGCCAGAGAGCAAACTACCAACAGAATGCAATTACAATTCTTGGAACATTTCCTAGCATGGTTTAATTTACTAGTGCACATATAGCCTAATTTTTTTTTTCTTTCTTTTTTGGGGTTTTTTTGTTTGTTTGTTTGTTTGGGTTTTTTTGGTTTTGTTTTTGGTTTTTTTGTTACTGTCCCTTTTAGCAAGGGACTCAAATTTGCTGCAGGTTTTCGCATCAGAAATTAAGTATCAGTCAATTTTGAGTCAATTTGGAGCATCCTTCCAGAATGTTATTGCCCACTATAACATTAAGAATTGAGCATTTGAATTACAGTATGATTCTGATGGCCCAGGAAGGTCAAGGGCTTGTTTTTCTCAGAGCTATGCAAACACATAATCAGAGACAGTTTCTCTATTGAAGATGTTGCAATTTTATTATTAAAAAAGGTGAAAGTCGTCACCTTTAACTATGAGAGTAAATGACTATGGTTGTCATTTACTATAGGAAGTTCTGCACTTACAGGTCCCAAATCCTGAGTGCATTGGTACAGCAATATAAGATCCAGCCCTCATTTTCAAAAGTTAAGAATATTAAAAATACATCTGGCAATGAAGTTCCTTTTTGAAATGTGTTAACAAGAACCACATAAATGCATTAGGTGGCTAGGTGTGCTAAATCTAATGCATGATTTCAAACAGACATTTTATGAACCAAGAAAAAAAAATCGAAAAAAGGAAAGAAAAGTATTTTCTATTTATCTGTCTTGTAGGTAGCGATTATGTTCATGAAAGGCTTTTCTAAGAACTGCATTTCTATTATGACAATGTGAATGTTGCAGGAAAGCAAGTTCTCAATAATGACATCTTTACTTTGCCAACTTGTCATTGAATATTGTGCAGATGGAAGGACAGGCATTCAAGATTTGTATATTTTCCCAAAGTGGACGTCCAGACTCTGAGATTTTCCCACCAGTGGTTATTCAGAGTGGTAAAAGAACACATCTTCCTATCCACTTTGAGGTTGCAGCTGCATTTTTAAATACACAGCAAGCATGAAAAGTAAATTACATATTTCTGGCACTGGCTTTGAGCATGTTACTGTCCACCCATATGGGGAATAGAAGATCTTGTTTAAGTTGTGTAAGCTTTTTTGCAGTAGCTTTTTGAAGGCACAAAGAGGTTCTAATTTTTGTGGGCTTCTTTTCCCCCTGGTTATACTTACAGATCAAATGAGGGGCAGAATGGCAGACAAAGGAGAATGACTTGATCTAAGTACGGATTATAAGAGAGGTAGACTACTCCTTCACAAGCATAAGCCACTGCGTGTGGCTGGCCCCTATCTAAATAGGCAAGATGCTTTTATACTCAGTGAACACAGACTGCTTTGATCGAGCCACATGCTTAGGATGCTCCCAGGTGTGCTCTGCTGCTTTACGCACAGTAGCTCCCAGAAGTTGCAGCAGGTCATATGCACCTTCATGCGTCTTTTGCAGAAATTTGCCAAAGATATATTAATCATTGGGAGTGTAAATAGATATAGTTCTTGTCTTATACCAGATGGTTGGTATAACAATGAGGAGAGAAGTTGCTAGTAATAAACAGAAAATTTTATGTGTGTGCAAAATTTAACCAACACCATTTGCTTGCTTGTAGTTTTTACTTCAGAGATGAAATAAAATAAATTAAAAAAAAAGGAATGTAAATTTGTCAAAAATTAATTTCATAGTTGAAAATGTCAGCATTTTGAATAAGCCATGAAATTACACTGTATTTTATTTGAGAAGCAGATACAAGGTTTTATAAATTCAAGCTGAGACTCCATAATGGAAATTTATGGAAGGATTAAGTCACAACAGCAGCAAACAGAAAGAGAGGCAGAAAAACAGGACAGCATCTGGCTAAGGAAGGAAAAGCAGTACCCTGTTAACTCTGCAAATCTCTGAATGCTTTAGAACTAATATAACTTTCTTGTTACCAATCATTGCAGGGACTCTATATGATATATTTTCTCTTTGATATTGGCATGGGATCTAAAATCTAATTTCTCTGTGCTTGACTTTGATACCATTTTCCTAGCTGCTAAACATAAACACTCTGTTATCTTTCTCCCCTGTAATGAGTAGTAGAAGAGCAGTGTGTCAGAAGCAGAAACAAGCAAAAAAAATTGTCTTCACCCTTTCCTTCATTTCAGAGCCTGTTGTATCAGAATGCTAAAGTTTTCTAGAGGAAATTTGAGCATCTTGCTTCTTTTGATGCCTTAGCCTTCTCTATTGTAAATAGAAAGTTAAATTTTTCATAAATGTTTGCAAAATTTCTGTAGCCGTGTGGGCTGAAAGTAGTTTGCAGGTCTTATATTTTAATCTTACATAAAAGATAAGATTTTAAAAGGCTGAAAATTGTGTGGCAGGACAGGGTAGCTGGGTGTTGGATGACTCAGCAAAGAATACATACAGACACATGTAAAGAAAAAAAGACAAGTTTCCTTTGCTAGTATTTGAAATTTTTTAATGTGACAAAAGAAGCTATTATTGTTTACAAAAACTTTTGCTAAATCTGAGAGTTCTATTCACACAAAGACATTTCCAAAAGGCTTTTATCCTCTTAAAAGGATTCTAAAGTAATTTTAAAACAAAAAAAAAAAAAGGTAATTGGTTTTGTTTCTTATCAGATGGCAGATAAGATGGACTTCCTAAAGAAAAAGACCAAAAACAGAAAAAACTTTCAACAAAGTTGTTAGTGTATACATTTTTGTACATCACTGTATATGACACAAAATAAGAAATGACACATCTGCATCTATTTGAATAATTGGATTCTATTAAATTCCTGTTTTAAAGATCTGTATGTGACATAGACTTTGAGGTTCTGTGAAGCTGAACTGTATATTTGTGTGAGAGGAAATGTATGAAATGAATGAAATCCAGAATGGAATGTGGGTTTACCAAAACTGCTAATATTTTCAGCTGTAATTGCTATTTTTCACAGTGTTACAACTTCGTTTTTCTTCTGATTTCATTGATTCATTTTAAAGATTTTTACCCAGCTAGGAATCGGAAATGATACTATGTGATATGGAAGACAAACGTTATTTCTAAGTAATGAATATGAAAGGTTAAAAATTATCAGCCTCATTTTGTTTCCTACTAGCAAATTAAACTACTAGATAGGCTACTACTATCTACGATGATAAAGGGTGTTCTCAAGGTGCTACACAAGAAAAAAGGTCACATTCACATGTCTTAAGTGTCCTTGGTCTTCTTTGGGTGAAATTACACCTTTACGTTATTAAGACGCATTTCTTTAGAGCAACTGACCTCAAAGTTCCTGAAATAATTAAAATGACATATCTCATGTCAGACTGTTATAGCTTGAAAATAAAAATAAATGTTTGAATGACTATTATGGGTAGTAGAAATCAAACTGTATGCTGAACAAGTTCTAAAATGAGCTGTCTTGTTGTGCTTGAATTTGTACTTACAGGTATCTAGATGGGACACCTGATGCTGTGTGAGAATTGAAGGGAAGGGAAGGGCACTTCTGTTTAGGAAACCAGAAATTTGAAGAAATTTGGTATTGCAGATTTTTTTCCTGTAAAATAATGGTATGGTAGTTTACAAAAAATAAATACTAGGGAGTAAGTTTTCTTCCATATGAAGTAAAATCAGGAAAACTGTTACTTAAACCACTAATTTTATTGATATTTATATCATATTTTTGATCTAAAATTTAACTAAATAAAATACTTGAATATATATTGTCATGATGAAATCCGACTGTACAAAAATATGAGTTAAATCATAATATCTAACAAGCTGTTACTGTGTATAATTTTGCAAACATTTCATTCCACTTTTCTTCAGTTGCAACAAATTTTTCTTTGCTTTGCCTTTGAAGAGGGATAAACAGCATCACATTTATCACTGTTTTAAACAGACTGTTTTATGCATAACAGTTAATCAAACTCAGATGCTGCCCTACGTTTTGATGTTCGGTTAATAATTAAGCAATTGTGTATATGATTAATAGAGAAACCTATTTCAAAAGTTGTCATTTTCTAAATAACGCTCCACAGCAATAACTGACAGTCACCATAGATTCCTTCAGGTTTTAAATAGTTGAGTTACTTGTTGTATGTCTGTGATAACAATTGAAAATACTGGTGTTTTACAGACTTGTGGATTTTAGTGAGGGTTGGGAAAATTCAGAATTGCCATTCTGTGGTAAAATCTGACAGGTTAAGCTTATTTCATGCAATTAGAATAAAAGGTTGAATTGTGAAAACACAAAACTTTCAGGAATTTTTTTCTTTGCAAGAACAATAAGATTTTCCAAACTTTTATTGAAATCAAATACATATTGATGAAACTAAAAATTCCCATTTGATTTATAGAATTGATAAACAATTTCTTCTTAGAATCCAACCACAGTTAAACTACATTTTATGTAAGGCAGAGTTGTACACTGAAAGAGTTGTGATTGCGTGATACTCTGTAGTGGAAGTTCCTGGGACTACTCTTTCCATGATACAATTGTCATCATACAATTTCCTTTCCAAATCCAGTAAATGAAAGTTATGTTTCAACATGCAAAATGGCTGACATTTGAAGAAAATGGGTATCCGAGTTCCTGCTTCCAGGTAGCAGTGGATCACGTTAAGAGAATTCAGCTGAATTTTAGCTGAATTGAAATTAAGTATTTTTAGCTTGTTCAAATACAGAAGTACTTCTGTTTTCTGACAGCTTGTGAACTTCTTAAAATAGTAAATACATAAATAAGGGCTGCCTTAAATTTCCCTGCAAATAGCCTTCCAGTAATTCATACTCAAAAGGAAAACAGAGTTGGTTAAATATCATCAAACTGTTGCTAACCTAGCAAAACATGTTAAGGTTTCAGCTGAGTGCTTGGGAAGTGAAAATGCATCTGCCATGCAGTGGATGCTTATAAAGTAATACTAGATTTATTTAAAGTCAAATATTCTATCAAGCAAATAACTGAGTTCTTGGGTTTCCTGTTGGACAATATTTGTTGCTGAAATTTAAAAAGAGTTTCCACAAGGCAAATGTTAATATTTAAATCTAAATTTTACCTTAATGAGACTTTATTGATATGGTATTTAACTTGACATCGATATTGATATTTCATCTGAATTTCCTTAACAGAAATTTGAGGTTTTAATTATGTAGTAATATCCAGAGTCTTTGTCTGTGTCTATCCTCAATGCAGACTTCTTTCTGACTGAAGTCTGTAATGCAATGTTGGAATTGCATGTTTGCGTAAACCAGATACTCACTGTCCAGTAACATTAGAGATATTATTCGAAAGTGATTTCTATATGCTTCTTTATGTGAAAATGCAGATAAGATCATTTTTGTTAAAATGTAAGGTCTATCTAACTTAGCATCTCTATAAATGGCCAGTAGAGAATGGCTAAAAACAAAATATGAGTAAAAGCAAAAATCAGAGGAAGTAAGAAAAAGAATGTTGTGATGAATACCAAACTAATCTGCTTTTCAACAATGAAGAACTGTGAGTTCATTAAAGAAAAAAGGAACACTTGACTTTCTAGAACTTTGCTGGCTTTCAATGTGACTGAATTTCAGGAGTGTTTTGAAATTACACATTTGGGAAATTCCTGCTTCACTAAAACAGTGGGGAATTTAAATTATTTTGTCTCCCTGCTCAGATACTATGGCCTGAAAGTTCCCAAGGTCAATTGATTCCAGTAAAAAATTGTACAAGTTTACCTCTTCACCTGCTTTGCTCACTTTTCTGTTGTTGGATGTTATCTGCCTGATTTCTCAATCTATGAAATTGTATTTGAAAAAGTTTTCTGAAAAAATAAATATTAATTTGCACCTTTCATTCCTGCCTCAAAGATGCAAATCGAAAGGAACACAAAACAAGTGCAGCACTGATTCACTCCACTACAGGATTGCATGAGATATATGTGAGGTGTTAATTTTTTCTAAGTTTGCTTATTTACAGCTCCTTTTAATAAAATAAGAATGCTTTTGTGAACTTACTAAAAACTACAGGAGATTTGAAAGAGGAGTAGAGAGTTCAGATGGGGTAAACATTGTTGCAGTTCTTCTTCAAAAGGGTGACTACAGCTTGTCTGTTGCCCTGCACAACATCTACTGCAAAGGGACAGCCTGGGGTGAAGGAAAAAAAATCCTAGCCCTCATTAGTCTTTGTGTTTATTGTTACTCTTCACCAGTAGCCACACCACATAGAACACCATGCTTTTCATTGACCAAGGATGCACTATGGTACATTAGTTCGCTGCAACATGCTGAGTTTAGGCTTCTGAGTGTTTCTAGCTAGCACAGTACATTTTTCAATAATTGTGAAAGACAAGCAAAGAAGAGTTTACAGGACACAGGAGTGTGACCCACACTGCAGTCCTGATGGATGCTCTTGGAGATAATGCATAGTGTCAGAGAAAGAGAGGAAGGGGATCTAAGGGACTCTAAATATTGTAATTCTCTCTCAGTTTTCCATTATAGCATTTGAGCTGTCAAAATCTTTGCTCGAGGCTCACAGAGCTCAATTCAAGCGTGGGTAGTTCAAAGCTTACTAAATTCCAATTATGATATCACACAACTGTAAGCTTTTTTAGCATGCATGATACTAACACAGATGCTTTAAAGTGAAAAACTATAATTAATCCCTCTATCCACTGTCAAAAAAAAATAAAATCATATAGTGTTTTTTTTCATACCGCTCAGGAAAAAAAAACACAAAACCAACTGAGAACCACTATTCATCTCTAGACCACAGCTATTACATATTATGATGGGTAAAAACCCTTTTGGTTTTGATTTTCCTTTTTCTAGCAAAAAGGGTGAAAAAACAATTATAAAACAAAAAATCTGTAATTATTCTTTCAGATTCAAAAATTATTACCAACGGAAGTGATATTATTTACACATAGAGCATAAAAATATTGGTCAAATTATGTAAAATAATATTATCTTTACATTCAGTTATTTCATCAACACAAAACTGTCAAATTGCTTTTGAAGCAGTTTGGGCTTCAGCTGCAGTCCCAGATTTTGTGTAGACAACACAAACAATGATCTGCTGTTAGAAGAGATGACAGGATGAAAGACAGATTTTATAATTTAATTAGAAAAAACTTGAATGATGATTCAATAACTCTTGGATTTGTTTGGATCTGCTTCCAGCATCAGATTGATGGGGATAAATAAGCATGGCACAGTCTTATTTAATATTTGTAGATAGGTAAATAGGATCGAAACATGGCCTAGTATTTCTGCCAAAGAAGTGGATATTGCCTGCTTCTAACTTGTTTTTATATTTAATCCAAGGACAGTCATATTTTACAGCTCAGAAATTAGTTTTCTACAGGAATTGCTTCATCACTATTATTAGATATATGATAATCCAAGCTCGAGGATTTTAAAAGACAATATTTTACTGGTCTCTGTACTCAGCATATATGTTTGTGCTTGTGCTGCTCTGTCCAGGAAGTTCCATTTTTTCTGTTTCATCAGCTGGAGAAATCAAAATCTGACCTAAGAGACTCTTTTTTTCAGTTTACAAATCATTATTCTCACTGTTCCAGAGATGGCCCTTCAAACACCTGAGGCCAAATCCTGCCTTCAGGAGTAACCCCGGTGGCTCCAGCAGTGCAATTGTGGTTGTATCTGGTTGTAAGTGGTTGCAGAGCACAGCTCATCTTACTGCGTCCAGGCAAAGAGACACACCATTGTTTCTCAGACATTTTGATAAGCAGAGCTGTCATGAGAAAACTGGATGCAGAACAGCATCACTCAGTGATTTACCATCTGCAGATATGGGGTTTTGTTTTCCTAAGTGGAGTGGATAAAGATTTAAATTCTTTTAAATTCTAAGATTTTTGTCCTATGAGGTTCCCATGCTGATGGGCCACTACTGGCTGTTACCAACATCTGTTCTCCCCCGCTTTCCCCTCTCAAATGTCTTACCAAAAGTGGGAAGCCAGCAGCATTAACTTAACATAAGTTTACCTAATGCCTTTTTGTTTTCCAGTACAGGCAGCATTAACCCTGTCACTTCAAGCCAGACAGAGGTGATAAAGATCAAGGTCTCCCTCTCTGGGAGAGGCTTCATCCAGCATTCACAAACTATAACAGGTGTGTCAGGCTGGTTTTTAAGGCAGACGTATTCTTAGGAAACCCTAGAAAAAAATTATAAAGCTTCCTAACTGCATAAGATGGCATATCTCTTCCCCTGTTCAGGTGTATTTTTTTAATGATCTATATTCTTCCTTTTTTTGAAAGGCATGCCTGACTCCTCCAGCTCTTAACAGGTGTGTATGCAATACCCAGCTGTACTT
>NC_133616.1:72965520-72996868 GCF_964106895.1 Numenius arquata
CCCACATATGAAATTTAACAAAAGCAAGTATTGGAGTCTATGGGACCAGATGGGATCCGCCCAGGGGTACTGAAAGAGCTGGCAGAAGTGCTTGCAGAGCCACTTTCCATCATTTACCAACAGTCCTGGCAAACTAGGGTGCTCCCAGCTGACTGGCATCTAGCAAATGTGATGCCCATCCACAAGAAGGGTCGGAAGGATGATCCAGGGAACTACAGGCCAGTCAGTTTGACCTCAGTGCCTGGGAAGGTCATGGAACAGATTGTCCTGAGTGCCATTATGCGGCACATGAAGGACACCCAGGCAACCAGGCCCAGCCAGTGCAGGTTCGTGAAAGGCAGGTCCTGCTTGACAAACTCAATCTCCTTCTTTGACAGTGACCCACTTGGTGGATGAGGGAAAGGCTGTGGATGTTGTTTACCTGGACTTTAGCAAGGCCTTTGATAGAGTCTCCCACAGTATCCTCCTGGAGAAACTGGCTGCCCATGGCTTGGACGGGAGTACTCTCAGCTGCGTTAAAAACTGGCTGGAGGGCCAGGCCCAGAGAGTGGTGGTGAATGGAGTTAAATCCAGTTGGCAGCCGGTCACGAGTGGTGTCCAACAGGGCTCGGTATTGGGACTGGTTCTCTTTAACATCTTCATCAATGATCTGGACAAGGGGATTGAGTGCACCCTCAGTAAGTTTGCAGATGACACCAAGTTGGGTGGGAGTGTTGACCTGCGGAGGGTAGAAAGGCTTTGCAGAGGGATCTGGACAGGCTGGATCAATGGGCTGAGGCCAGTGGGATGAGGTTCAACAGGGCCAAGTGTCGGGTCCTGCACTGGGGTCACAACAACCCCATGCAGCGCTACAGGCTTGGGGAAGAGTGGCTGGAGAGTTGCCTGGCAGAAAAGGACCTAGGGGTGTTGGTTGACTGTCAGCTGAACATGAGCCAGCAGTGTGCCCAGGTGGCCAAGAAGGCCAACAGCATTCTAGCCTGTATCAGGAACAGTGTGGTGAGCAGGACTCGGGAGGTGATTGTCCACCTGTACTCGGCACTGGTGAGGCCCCACCTCGAGTACTGTGTCCAGTTTTGGGCCCCTTACCACAGGAAAGACATTGAGG
This sequence comes from Numenius arquata, assembly GCF_964106895.1. NCBI lineage: Eukaryota > Metazoa > Chordata > Aves > Charadriiformes > Scolopacidae > Numenius > Numenius arquata. The sequence continues at coordinate 72,966,626 of NC_133616.1, forward strand.
TGCCGGAGCGGGTCCAGAGAAGAGCAACAAAGCTGGTGAGGGGTCTGGAGCACAAGTCTTATGAGGAGAGGCTAAGGGAGCTGGAGTTGTTCAGCCTGGAGAGAAGGAGGCTGAGGGGGGGACCTTATTGCTCTCTACAACTACCTGAAAGGAGGTTGTAGAGGGGCAGGGGTCAGTCTCTTCTCCCAGGTCACAGGCAACAGGGCTAGAGGAAACCGCCTCAAGTTGCGCCAGGGGAGGTTCAGGTTGGATATTAGGAAGAATTTTTACACTGAAAGGGTTATCAAGCATTGGAATGGGCTGCCCAGGGAAGTGGTTGAGGCACCATCCCTGGAGGTGTTCAAAAGACAGGCTGACATAGTGTTTAGTGACATGGTTTAGTGATGGTTTTTTGTCAGAGTTATGCTGATGGTTGGATGAGATGATCTGAAAGGTCCCTTCCAACCTAGACGATTCTATGGTTCTACTATTCTACATCAGGGAAAGTCGAGATTAGGAAAAGGTTCCTCACTGAGAGGGTGGTCGGTCACTGGAACAGGTTCCCCAAGGAAGTGGTCCAGAATTCAAGGAGCATCTGGATTATGTTCTTAGTCATATGATTTAGTTTTGGGTATTCCTGCGAGGACCCGGGAGTTAGACTCAATGATCCTTATGGGTCCCTTCCAGCTTAAAATATTTTATGACTCTAAGGCTGGAATTGAAATCAAAACTAACCTGAAGGCAACCAGCCAAATTACCTGACTATTTCATTAAATTATGTGCAAAAAGATCTTTTAATGTAATAAAGAGTGAAGAGAAAGAGCTTTTCTCAGCATCTTTTATTTTATCTTTAATGAAAGGCATAGGAGAGAAAGATAAAAATCTTAGTTTTTCCTAGAAATGTTTTTTTTTCTTTCTCAATATTTGCATTACTAGCTCTGATTCCCATGTAAGGATGTTTTGCAGATTTTTGAGTGTGACACATAAACATTGATTCTGTTTCACATGGTTCTGTTTATAAAAGGCAATAATTGCACAAATGCATTTGGTAAAAGATTTCCTCCAAAATAGTTGCTAATAACAATAATAACAACAGTAGTAACAGCTAAAAGCCCTCTGAAAAGCAGAAAAGTTTCAAGTGTTTTTGAGACTGCTGGAGAAAGATGCTTGTTTTCTTATCTGATCTTGTTATTTTAAACATCACTGCTAAGAATTCATTAAAGGAAATTTCTCTTCATGTACTCTTGAAAACTGATAAAAGCTCTTTCTACTAGTTTGTTTTCCAGCTTTCTGTGAAAGATAACTGGAGACAACACCCAATCATAAAAACATATCTACTTTAAAGAAAATATTTTCTAAGATTGCAACTTTTCAACATTATTTTAGTGAAGGCTAGTCTCTCTGAAGCCAAAAAATTTGCCATGGTGGGGACAATATTCTTCATATTTTGAATATTGATTTTATATTACCCTTTCAAAGATATTATGGAGAAACTTCATTTTTAAAAAAAATTAGTTTGAGATCTGGCTATGTGGCTAGACATTTCACTTTGTCTTTTAAAAATACCTTTCTCAAAACATTCTTCAATTTACATACATATATAGTATGTAATATATATTTCATACTTTCAATAGAAAGATAAAATAGTTTGAGTGAATCAAAAACATTGGGTTTTGAAATTTTATTTCCACTGATATATTTTCCATGCTTCTAATGAGCAACTTCATCATACCAGCTCCCCTAATAGCTGAATTTTGGAAAACCCAGTATTTCCCCTAACATAAAAGAGCTCTATGTTATTTTTCTTTAATACTTGCAGCTTTAACCTGAGAGATTCTTACTCAGTTTGCCCCTGAGTTTTCTGCCTTTTCTGTAGCAAAAACATGTTAATTTAGCAATGATAAATTGTAGATGATATAGATAGATATAGATGATATAGATATATAAATAGATGTAGATGCAGATATAGATATAAGTTAGATAGAGATAGAGGTAGATAGATAGATAGAGATAGAGATAGAGATAGAGATAGAGATAGAGATAGAGATAGAGATAGAGATAGATAGATAGAGATAGAGATAGAGATAGAGATAGAGATAGAGATAGAGATGATAGAGATAGAGATGAGATAGAGATAGATAGATAGAGATAGAGATAGAGATAGAGATAGAGATAGAGATAGAGATAGAGATAGAGATAGAGATAGATAGATAGAGATAGAGATAGAGATAGAGATAGAGATAGAGATAGAGATAGAGATAGAGATAGAGATGATAGAGATAGAGATGAGATAGAGATAGATAGATAGAGATAGAGATAGAGATAGAGATAGAGATAGAGATAGAGATAGAGATAGAGATAGAGATAGAGATAGAGATAGAGATAGAGATAGATAGAATAGAATTCTATACAGCTGGACAGGAACTACAATGATCATCTAGTCCAACTGCCTGACCACTTCAGGGCTGACCAAAAGTTAAAGCATATTATTAAGGACATTGTCCATACGCCTCTTAAACACTGACAGGGGACATCAACCACCTCTCTAGGATGCCTGTTCCAGTGCTTGACCGCCCTCTTGGTAAAGAAATACTCCCTAATGTCAAGTCTGAACCTCCCGTGATGCAACTTTGAACAACTCCCACATATCCTGTCACTGGATCCCAGGGAGAAGGGACCAGCACCTCCCTCTCCACTTTCCCTTCCCAGGAAGTTGTAGAGAGCAATGAGGTCCCCCCTCAGCCTCCTTTTCTGTACAAACCAGACAAACCCAGGCTCCTCAGCTGCTCCTCACCGTACAACTTTCCAGCCTTTTCACCAGCTTTGTTGTCCTCCTCTGGATGCATTCGAGCACCTTCACATACTTCTTAAATTGAGGGGCCTGGAACTGCACACAGCCCTCAAGGTGAGTCCACACCAATGCTGAATACAGCAGGATAATCACCTCTTTTGACAGGCTGGTTATGCTGTGTTTGATGCATCCTAGGATGGGGTTTGCCCTCTTGGCTGCCGGGGCACACAACTGACTCATACTGAGCCTGCAGTCGACCAGCACCCCCAGATCCCTTTCTGCAAGGGTGATCTTCAGTCATTCCTCTCCCAATTTATACTTGTGTCCAGCGTTCCCGCATCCCAGGTGCAGAGTCCAGCATTTTGTTAAGTTTCATTCCATAGATGATTGCTCCAATACTCCAATCTATCAGATCCCTCTGCAAGGCCTCTTATCCATTAAGAGATTCAACAGCACCTCCCAGTTTGATATCATCAGCATACCTGCTAATGTCGCATTCAACTCCTGCATCCAGAAATGATGGCTAGATAGAAAAGACTACATGTACAACATGAGGAGAAACTTCTTTATTTTGAGAGTGACAGATCACTGGAACAGGCTGCACAGAGAGGTTGTAAAGTCTCCTTCTCTGAAGGTATTTAAAACGCACCTGGTTGCATTTTGTCCAAACTGCTCTAGGTGAACCTGCTTTGGCAGGGGGGTTGGACTAGATGATCTCTGAAGGTCTCTTCCAACCCCTACCATTCCGTGATCTGCAAATGCCATGACACACATCAATAGAAAGGGAAAATACAGCTACCAGAAAACCATGATGCCTCTTCTATTATTGGACTTGGCTCATTTTGCATATAGTATGCTGAGCTCAGTGTCTGGCTTGAAAAATCTATAAAATGAGAAGATGCCAAACTCTTATTTTGATGTCAGATTATGATTCTGTTCTATACTCCTTTCCCCCCAACTTTTTTAGTACCGTTTACTATAATGCACCTGTGACTGAGTTTTCAGCTGGAAAATTCAATTACCTCTCCTTATTTATTTGAAATTAATTTTAATGGTATTGAAAATATATGTGTTTTGTTATTTAAATTTCATAAACATGAGTGTTGCAGGGTCGTCCAGCCAAAGGAAATAATGCATGGGTTTACCTGGACTAGCCATAGCTTTTGTATCTGTGTGCCATAGCCTGGAAATGAATACTTCATCAGATTTTGGAAAGTAGCAGAACTAAAACATTAAGACATCAAATCTTTATTTTCTTTGTTTTCCATTTTTTCCTTTTACATGTCTTTACACCTATCTACAAAACAAGAGTTTTCTACAGTTGGAAGTGGTATGTTTTTATATCACAATACTAAATCCAGCAAATTGCTAATGAATTTTGAAAAGGTGAGTCAATATTAAATTGACTTAAAAGGTAAAGTCAGTATTAAATTTTATATATTCCAGTCCTGTAACCATTACAAGGAGAATCTCCAAACCCTGTCATTGGACTCAATGGAATTCCCTTTGATTAATCCACTGAGCTCAGGACTCATTTGTCTTTTTGTTCCCCTCAAAAGTTTGTCTCCTTTCCAGCACTACCAGAAGTGTCAGCTCTCCCTCATACAGATTATTTTGGAAAGTATTGGAAAGCCTTGAAATACAATGTTGCACTTTCCTCCCAATGATATTCAGAAGTCTGATACTAGGAAGCTTTCTATCTTTTTCTTCTGATAAGAGTATTGATTACTCACTAATGCACGTTAATCTGAGTATTTCTCTTTTTTGCTGGTAATATACTCCCTCCAAAGTATAGAATAAACCATCCATCTCCACTGCATTACCTTTTTCAAAGTAAGTCTGAGGCATTTCCTTATTGTGTAAACTAGTTATCTGGAAAATTGCCATTATTTTAGAAAAGAGCAAATTTTTAAGAATTATATAGGCATTACATGCTCTTATGGGTACTTTGAAAATGATGGCTTTTCCAAAAAGTCTTAAAAGCATTTAGATGAGTGAAAAAAAAAAAAAAAAAAAAAAAATTAGGAGTGTATATGTGTGTGTGAAATGCTTTCAGTAAGGAAAAAAAATCCCTTACTTTGACAATGTTAAATAGATACGCAAAATTACTGTCTTTACAGCTTCTCTCTGGTAACCCGCATCTTTTCTTGGTCCTTTTCATTTCCATTCTCATAACTTCCCTTCCTAAGATTATTATATATAATGTAATTTTGATTGCTTTAATCGAGTGGCTTATGAGATTAGTCAGCAACAGAAAAAGAGTGGAATAAGGAACAAAAAAAAAGAAAAACATATGTGAAAAAAATATGGCAGTTTGACTGGGATTTGGACTCAAAGCTGGTTTTGATAATCTGCTGTGGTTAAAACATTGCAACCACATTATCCATGAAAGCACCTATAAAAAAGAGGATAAAATAACTACACTGCAATAAGCTAAATGCTTCTATGTGTAAATATGAATTGCTTTGCTTTCTCAGTAAACCTTACTTCAGATCAGGAAATCAGAGCAGGCACATTCACAATCAGAGTAAGTCACTACAGAAAACGAAAATTAAATAGTTGTTAGGGTTCCTCGGAGCCCTGCATTATACAGCTGCACTCACCAAATGCTGGAAGAGATGGGACTGGTTTGCTCTTCTAAACTCCTTTCAGTATCATATTGATTTCTATGGCTCAGCTCTCAGCATTGGGTATATATGGGTTTGCCTTTTACTTCTGGGAGTTTGTTGACTTAGAGCAGATGGTAAGCACTATCAATAACATGTGATATGTTAATATATTACATTAATAAAATCACAACAGAGATTTCAGAAGCATTTTGTCAACTATTTTTTAAGCTACTGCTTTTGATACACTATTTTCACATATCACTCTATATTATAGCAGTTTAGCTGTTGGTTGAAAGGAAGTAAAATGATGATTAACCTATTTATTAAATGGAGAAATATATTTCTGTATCCAGAGTGTAAATGGAAAAGTAACCCACAGCAGAAAAAGGGCTTTGGATAAGTTGTTTTCATCTTGGGTCTGTATTTTACAAATTGGAGAAGTCTGGCACTATAAATGCTTAAGCAAAAATCACTAATGTATTTTGAGATGAGGATATAAGAGCTTCGTATCATTTTATGTAATGTCTTCAAATGAGTGTCTGCCATAAAATGATGAGTACTGAGTACTTTTAAATTACTATTAAAATTGCCTTAAGGCAGATCAAACATGGCTGGTGCCAGGAAAGCTATGCAATCCAACTGAGGTAATCACTTTTTTTTTCTTTAAAGTGTGCTGATTTAATCATAAATATTTAATTCAATCTTAGTAAACGTACATATTACTTGAGCTTTTGTTATTTTTCATTTCTCACAGACAATTCCTTCCTCTCTTCCTCTCGCCCACTGTTTTTTTTGGAGTCATAGTCTATGTAGTTATTTTCACAGAGGAAATAAGTAATGATACCAATCATATTCATTATAGAGTTCATAGGAAACCTGTGAGCAATTATTAGGGTCTGGCAGTATCCTATTAATTAGATTTAACAGATTCATAAAAACCCTTGAAGTCCCTTAAACTTCTTTGAAACTTCTAGACATAAGGGCCAAAGTAATTTAAAATAGATGTAACAAACAACATTGATTTTAGCTGACAGTGGGAGATCAAATTTCTCAAATCTTTCCAAAATAAGAGTTCTAAGACAAAACTAGAAGATTTATTAATTTATTCTTCTTTAATTAATGTATTTATTTTTCTGCCATCTTTTTTCAACAGAAACCTTGAAATGGTATCAGATAAAATATTCATTTAACCACAAAAAACAAGCAGGCTGAGCTCTTTGGAAATCAATTAAAACAATACTATTATGCTAGTCTGAGTAAAATACAAGCTTATGTTGATAAGGCCCAATAATTGGTTTTCATTATTTCAGTCAAGTGCAGGTTTTCTCTCTCAGGAAAGTAATCCATTATACACTTTGTCTGAGTGACTCAATGTAATTAAGGCCAGTATTAATTTATTCAAGTCCATCTGTGTCCATTAATTTCTCTAGGCAAATTTTTATGAGTAAGACTTTTGCGTATGGATGAAGGGGGTTTAGATTCAGGTGTAATGTTTTTTTGTTCTTTTGTAGACCTTCTATCTGCTATATTGCATAAAAAAATAAGTGTGGGACTTTTATCAATATTTAAATCTGCTTTCATTCCTTTTAACATGCTAATAACAAAAGGAACGTACCTTTTCCAGGAGAAGTGGGTTTGGTAATTTAAAGACAGACTTTTAGCTTAAAAGCAACACTTAGCCTGTCGTTCCCATGAAAAACTAACATCTCTTTCAGTTAATGTTAAGTGTTAAAAATAAAATATCGAGAAAAACATTACAAAATGTGAAAGTATTTATCTCACTGAATACAATACATAAATGGACAGAGTTCAGTAGTAATAAGCAACAAAGGACATGGTTCTGATGTTCATTTTGATCTTCATTAAAGTTAAATCTTTAATTAGATCTTTCATTAGCAGACCTTTACCTGCAAAAACTATGGGTTTGTTTATGTATATAGATGTGTCATTTGTAGTGTAATATCTACTGCATTACAATTTCCCTCCAGAAGACCTTAGAAAATTTTTCTTTAAAGAAAGACTGCCCTGAGATGTACACCACTCTCCTGCTCCTCAGGCACACCTTGGCCTTGTCCTGGCTTCAGCTATTTTGTCAACAGTATTGCATCACCATTCAATTTCTACTTTGCAGTAATATCCAGATGCACTTCTGCAGTAAAGATACCTTTCCACTTACAATCCTTTCCTTCTTCGTGCACGTTAGTATCTCTTCACAAGAAAAACACCTTAGATCTCTTTAAAATGGATGTTTTCAGGGCACTTTCTCTTTTATTGAGCCAATTTGAGTTTCATCCCTGCCTGTTACCGCACCCATGTCCTTCCAGTTCACCTGTTCTCAGTGCCACCTGCAAATTTTATCAGCACACACTCTATTCGACCATCCAAGTTATAATGAAAAAATTAAGTGGTACAGGACATTTGTCAGATACAAGACAAAGGTCTAAAGGACCCACTTGACATTCTTTCACTGTCTGCTGTTGAATTATTGATACCTACTCTCTGATAGCTATCAGTTTTATGTCAGTTTTCTAGCGCTCTTACGGAGACTGTATACCTTGCTCAATTTTATCTGTGACATAAGGTAGATAACATAATAACCATGCTTTGTGACTCGAGTAAATAGTATGATAACATTAATAACTTTTTTATGATAATAGTATGGCTTCTGTACACCTCAAGCATTATTGTCTATGCCTCTCACCGGCAATCTCAAGGATTTATTTCAGATCAGTTTAGCATTTCTGTTTCACTATTCTTTTCAAGCAAAATAAGGAATTGATATGCATCTGTGATTCTTGAGCAACAATAAGAGGACCCTGTCTGGAATGGTATCCTCAAATGGAAGGAAATGTAAAAGTTTTCTGAATGACCCAGCTGAAGTAGCAGCATTTCAGGGTTCATATACACAAGCTAATATTGCTATAATATTGACATGTAGGCAACCCTTTTGAAACGTTTCAGGCCTGGGACACAATAATCTTTAGACCTCTTAAAAGGTGCTCATATCTAAGTTTTCTTGACTTTACCATCCATTGTAATCTGTCCTGATCATTATTAGTGTTTAATAATTGAGTAGTTAAATAATTTAATTGCCTGCAACAGCTGCAGATTGAGTGATCACACAACACTTTATATCACCAGAATTTTAAACATCCAAAAGGTATTCACCGTACTCACTTGGCAATGAAAGCTACTTATATGATTAGTAGTTTACCCTTTTTATGTCATTCTATGGCAATACGTAATATCTTAAATGCTCTGACTTACAAAAAATAAGGATGAAATCTTCAAGGGAAATTCAAGGCTTAATGTGTAAAAGAAATTCAGGGAATGAAATTATAAATTACAAAAATATTAATTTTTACAGTATGCTTAGATATGTGATATTGGATGTGACAAAATAAGATACTCTTGGGAGACAAAGATTATCCACAGTAGCCAATACTCCATTAATATTTACTACGATATTAATGAAGGTTGAAATGTTAGAACACAGAAACTACACCCTGAAAAAGTACAGACAAAACCTTTTATGCTTCAAGGAAATCCGTAGTTGCCTTGCTTCACCAAGGGCAGTTAGAGAATCCATCCAATTGATTTCTCTTCCAAACAGGGTCCTTCCATCCTTAGTAGTCCCATGGGATTTCATCTAACTTCTTTGTATCTTCCAGTAGTGAAGGTCCCACAGACTCCTTAGTATCCCATTACAGTGCTTAGCTGTTTTCACACACAGAGATTTTGCTCAAGTCTAGCTTCTCTCTTACTGGGAAATAAATAGAGAATGACATACATGAATAAATACAGCTTACTTCACGAAGAAAATGCCACTTTTCTGAAAAAACAAACAAACAAACAACAACAAAAAACCAAACCGAAAAAAAGCAAACAACAACAACAACAACAAAAAAAAAAAGAAAACGAAAAAGAAAGAAAAACCCAGACAAAAGGATGGCAATAACAAGCTACATGAAAGAAATCAATTTTTAAGTTCCCACAATAGGAAGATTGCAAATGACATGGAACAGAGTAGTTTTGGAAAGGGAAAATGTCAAATGTGGGCACCAAGTTGTTGTGTCTATATTTCCATTGCCACCTTTTACTGGCTTATATTACAAATTCTCATTTTGCTATACAGTTTTATCTAACTTAGCTAGATAAGTTTGACTGTAGTCTTTCTCATCTTTTTTTTTTTTTTTTTCTAGAGGAAGCATTGTTCTTCCAGAGGCTTAGAAGAAGCTAAACACTATAGTCAACGCACATAATGAATCAAATTAGGAAAGTATTACAGTTTGCACAAGGACCCAGTAGGATGCCAATAGGTAGAAAAGATTCTACAGGTATGCTGCTGATACAAGGAAAACTAGGAAAATGTGGGCCCTCTCTGGAAGGAAACAGGAGACCTGGTCACCTGGGATATGGAGAAGGCTGAAGTATTCAACAACCTTTTTGCTTCAGTTTCCACTGGCAAGGGCTCTAGCCACACTGCCCAAGTCACAGAAGGCAACAGCAGGAACTGGGAGAATGAGGAACCGCCCACTGTAGGAGAGGACCAGGTTCGAGCCCATCTAAGGAACCTGAAGGTGCACAAGTCCATTGGACATGATAAGATGCATCCAAGGGTCCTGAAGGAAGAGCTGGATGAAGTTGCAAAGCCACTATCCATATATTTGAAAAGTCGTCGTAGTCTGGTGAACTTCCCAGTGACTGGAAAAGGGGAAACATAACCCCCATTTTCAAAATGGAAAAAATGGAAGACCCAGAGAACTACAGGCCGGTCAGTCTCACCTCTGTGTCAGGCAAGATCATGGACCAGATCCTCCTGGAAACTCTGCTAAGGGACATGGAAAATAAGGAGGTTGTCAGTGACAGCCAACATGGTTTCACTAAGGCCAAATCATGTCTGACAGCTGACAGAGCTGGGGTTGTTCAACCTGGAGAAGAGAAGGTTCCAGGGACACCTTATAGCAGCCTTCCAATACCTGAAGGAGGCCCACTGATAAAATGAAAGAGGGGAGAGTTAGATTAGATATAAGGAAGAAATTCTTTAGCATGAGGGTGGACACACGAGGGGCAACTGGAACAGGTTGCCCAGAGAAGTTGTGGATGCCCCATCCCTGAAAGTGTTTAAGACTAGGTTGGATGGGGCTTTGAGAAACCTGGCCTAGTGGAAGGTGTTCCTGCCCATGGCAGGAAGATTGGAACTAGAACTAGGTGATCTTTAAGGTCTCTTCCAACACTAATGATTCTATGATATATAAATATACATGATGTATATGCATGGCCATGAGCACAGATTAACATAAGCAGACACACACAGCACTCCCATAAAACTACAAACAGGAGCAATGGACCTATCCTGCTTTCCCCTCTTGCTGAGCGGGATGGATGTCTGCTAGTGGAGGCCATATGTATAGATACATATATACTAGAAGGATCCCTCCAGCAGCTGGGCTCAGACATTCAGTCTGTCCAGTAGCTATCCCTGGGCCTCCCTTTTAAACTAACCTCTTCTTTTCATTCATCCCTCTATTTTCCTGCACTTCTGATCTAGATCCCTGCCTTCCCCACCTCTGGCTCCTCCCCAAAATATCCTATAATAAACCCTATGCAATCACAAAACCTTCTTACCCTGCATCTCATAATGTGTCTCCTACCCCTGGCAGTGGCCCCCAAGTAATCAAAGTACCCCTCAAGAACAGCTGCTGGTGACCCCCCAGCACGAGTGTCCCCCGACTCATGGGGTTGGGTGTCTCTTGGGACAGTCCAAGATACCAGACTGACTGGGTTATTGGGGTGTTCCTGTCTGCTCTGGTGCCTCTGGTCTCCTTTCTGGATGTGGAGACAGGACTTCTGTCATATAACTTAATACCATCTTAGGCTGTGAGTTTTGTTTAGAGTGTAATATATATCCCAATGAAGCTATTCAGCAATTCTGAATTGGATGGGCCTTTCAGATGTTATCTAAAAGTGTAAAGAAGAAAGTGCTTCATATACTGAGATTATCGTGTATGGCAAGTTCCAATCTAAAGGGAAATTTTGTATTCAGGTAAGTGTGTAATAGAAACCTCAGCTAGGCAAAATATCATAATGGTAATTGTAATCCTGGAGGACCATTAACAAAGAGTGGCATGGCTCGCCTGCTGTATTGTTATGCTGCTTATCTGTGTGCTGGAGTGGGAGTATAACAGTAAGCTAAAGTAATTCAATAAACACAATGTAATCAAATCACTGAGCTACAATTACAGGTTTCTACAATATTTGTGATGTATTTCAAAATATGATGCTTTCAAATTTATTTTTTTTATCTTCTAATAAAGTATAATAAAACCTGTGGAAGTACAAAATGTATTAAGTTAGGAGAAATTGTATTATAGATAAAAAAAAAGAAAAAATATTTTAAGATAAACAGATGGTTTATGAAAAGTAGTTGACATGATATTGGTTTAAACTTCAGATATTTGACAAAACTTTTATTATTTAGAAATAATTACAGAATCACAGAATCACAAAAGTGTCATGGTTGGAAAAGACCTCTGAGATCACCGAGTCCAACCATACACACACAAAAAAACCCCCCTACAATCTCAGCCACTAGAGCATGCCCTGAAATGCCACACCTACATGTTTCTTAAATACGTCCAGAGACGGTGACCCAGCCACCTCCCTGGGCAGGCTGTTCCAGTGCCTGACCACTCTCTCAGTAAAGTAATTCTTCCTAATATCTAATCTAAACCTTCCCTGCCGCAACTTCAGACCATTTCCTCTGGTCCTGCCATTATTCCCTTGGGAGAAGAGGCCAACACCCACCTCTCTACAACCTCCTTTCAGGTAGTTGTAGAGGGCAATGAGGTCCCCCCTTAGCCTCCTCTTCTCCAAACTAAACGTGCCCAGTTTCCTCAGCCTCTCCTCATATGACTTGTTCTCTAGACCCCTCACCAGCTTGGTGTCTCTCCTCTGGACATGCTCCAGCAGCTCAATGTCCTTCCTGTAGTGAGGGGCCCAGAACTGAACACAGTACTCGAGGTGAGGCCTCACCAGTGCCAAGTACAGAGGCACCATCACTTCCCTACTCCAGCTGGCCACACTATTCCTGATATAAGCCAGGATGCTGTTGGTCTTCTTGGCCACCTGATATATAATTCATGTATATAGAATTCATATACTTTTGGATTATTTGGGGTGGGATCTTTATCAAACTCACTTTGAAAGGTCATTCTCATCATGAATAATGAATGAAACAGAAAAGGAAAGATGGAAACAGGGGTGTAGAAAAGGGGATGTCCTGAAATAGAGCTGTCAATGAAAAAAAAGTAGTTCACATGCATCATGATGAAATTCATGTGCATTACTGTATCATGCCAAGCTGCACAGGATGACAACAGGAATTGTGCGTTACAAGACCAATTGCAAACTAAGTTGCAGATGTTGACAAACCCACCATTACCCACCCAGCAGAGCTGATAGATAGTTCCTAGAAACACTATTCAGGTGGTGTGTAGCAAAAAGTCTGTCTCTTTCATGTTGTGTAGCAAAAAGTCTTTAAGTCTTTCACCTTTTAATTATGCAGTCTGCCTTTTCTGAAGAATAGATATAAAGCAACAATCAAACACAAACAACAGATTTTCTTCCAGCCCTTGTCTTCCCATTCTCAGTCCTTCAAAATGAGCATCTTTGTGCATAGCTGGAAATTAATTTTGTTCATTAAATATGACCAGAATATTTTTTCCAGCTATTTTTTTTTGTATCTCCAAACTGTACTAGCTGTTAGTGCAGACTTTTGTCAGAAATAAGAGCACCAGGAATTTTAAGAGACCCTGTTTCTGACAAGATTTTAATTTTGGTCTTACGGGCTTAATAAAATTCAAGAGCTGACAATTCTTGGGTGATAAACTATTTGAAATCTCTGTTCTAAGAAGATTGTATGTCCTAATTAGCAGTCATTTTAATTTAGCTGACTATCATTCTACCTCAAAAGGTTAGAAAAACTACAATTTGCATCCCTAGGCTGAATAATGTTCTCTTTTACCATTTCACGTCATGTGTGAAAGCATTCTTACTAGGAGGGGGAAAAACTGTCATCTTCCTTCCATGAAAGTTGATAGGAGTATCTGTTCACAATGTCAGTTTTTGTTTGTGGTTTTTTGTGTTGTTTTTTTTTTTAATTGTCGGCATACAAAAATATGGTACATGCTTGCTTCTTAACTTCAAACTGGATTTGAAGTTTGAAACTTGCATATTGTGTTACAAGAAGAGAGTACTCAAGATTGCTAATAAATATAGGTATGTTTGTTTAAATTGTTAGCTTGTGTTCAATAGTGTGAATCAAATAATGCAAGGAAAGACTTTCCACTTAAAGGTCTTTATAAGTCCATATTCAGTGATTCAGGTAACTGAGCAGTGTTTCTAATTCAATTATTGCTTTTTTGTTACTCTCCTTAGGTGCAGAAAAACCCCTACTGTAAGGAATGGAGAGTTTTATGCAAATTAAACTATAAATTTGGTCAAAGAGACTTTAAAAAAAAAAGCAGCTTAGCAGTAAAACTGTTACAGATCACCATTTAGCAAACAGTATCAGGCTTTTACTATAGTGTTTTCTTGTTTGTTTTTTATTTGCTTCTGCGAGGTGAAGGCAAGGTGTGAAGACATTTCATAAGCAGACCAAGTCTCTGTGATAGGTGTTCATGTTTGGGTTTTCTGTAGGAGAATGTTCATGTTTATATCAAATCCAGAATTGCCTCAGGTTTTAATCCAAGGGTTTGTTTAGCACACTGTAATTCCCAGACTCAATTATGCCTCTGTACACCATTCATCAGTACCATAATCTTCATGTACTGGATTATAACTTGCCAGGATGCAACAGTGCCAGTATTTTTCCATAACTGGTCTCATCCTGGTATTTTCAGAAGCAAAACAGAGTAGGAAATCTTCTCTTTACATTGTTACAACCATGAATTGTAAGTTGTATTCCTTAAGTACTATCTTTAAAACTGCAACCCTAGAATTACAAGAGTTGACTCAAACCTTTTTTCTGTTGTTGCAAAATGTATAAGCTTTTTTGGGGCTCCATAAAAATGTATTTTAAGCACTGAGCTTATATATTTGTATTTGGCAGGCAAAAAAATGCTATTCTGCCCAGAATACCCAGCATCTGTCAACTGTGCAGATCCTCGCATGCATTTCAGGAGCAGTTACCTTTTCCTTTTTTATTTTAGCCATAGAGTATTAAGATGGATTTTGAGTCACTGGAATTTTTTCTTTCATTAGAAATATTTTACTGCTGGAGTATTTTACTGTGGAATTACTTTCCCAAACTCATATTTTGATTCCTTCTTAAGAGAAATTAGAGAGAAAGAAATGTCTGTGTGAAAAATAATATCATGTTTTAATTTTTTTTTTAAAAAATGTGTGCCAACAACTATAACACAAAATTAATCCATATTTGATGATTTGTTAAAATTCATCTTAACTTGGCAATGAAGACAGTGATTTTATGTATTTTGATCAAATCATATAATTTTCCTCTGTCTCCAATTTCTTCAGTGATTTTTGCTGAATATCTCGGTGAAATAGCGTGTAGTTTTGTTTGCTGCACTTTTTTTGAATTAAACTTCAATGAGCTAAGTGAGATGCAGACATGGGTTTGAGGTCTTCACTTAATGCCTTTGGCCTAGTTTAGACTCAAATGTGTAAGACTACATACAGTTATAGATTGTCACCTTGAAAAGAAATATTGAGTATATTTTGGTTTGTGAGATCTAATTTCATTTTTGGTGTAAATTTGCCTGTGAAAGTTTCATTCAAACTCAGTACCTTATATATATTTTTGTATATATATATGTATGTATGTATGTTATAGTTAACGAATTGTGGATCTCATTAGAAAAGCTATTTACACTCTAGATGGTACATACTGGAGGCATGTTACATATAAAAGTGTAAAGCCAAAAAATGAAAAATAAAAACCAACATGGAAAGGGCAAGGTAACGATGTAATTAAAGTATTAGTAGGTGGACATTTATATTGGATGCTTTTAGGAGCAGGCAGAAGGAAAGATTCCTTTTTTGTTTTCAGTTCTTCTGACTGCTACACAGCAGTTTAAGTTACCACTAGTATGGTCTGAGTTTGGGGATTTTTTTACATGCATTTTCTTAGTGAAAAATATTTTTATAAATCATGGGAAAATGTTAATATTTTTATTCCTTTTTCTAGAGAAGACATCAGAGAAAGAAAATCAGTGAGGAAAATCAGTGGAAAAAACCCAATATAATCTATTCTAAAAATAGGCCTTATATGCATATTTATATGGGTGCTGAAATTAGGATTTTCAGATCTACCCTTTTTTTCATAACCGAGGTTGAAGTTTTATTTATGTGTGTGTGCATGTATATAACATATGAATAAAACATGCAGCACCATCATCATCATCTTAGAAGTACTGCTATGATGGGATCTGAATTTTACGCAGTTATTTCTATCCTTTTTGACAAGATATAAAATAGCTATTTATCACAAGTTCAAACTGCCACTAGGCACCAGTTCCCAGTCCTGCTGAAATAAACAGGATATATGGTGTAACCTAGCACTAACATAATTTAAGTATTAGATTTTTTTACCCTTTTTTATCATCCTGAGTTAGTATAATATTACAATTAGGTTTTTGTTTCCCCTAATAGGAAAGACCTGGTGCAAGATAACTTCAGCCTCTGTTAGCGAACACATAATTTCAGAAGTCTGATTAATTTTTTTTATATGACAGAAAACTGATAATGTGGAAAATTTTAAAGTTAATATGATAGAATTGCCAGAAAACATTTCACATAGCCTTCTCATACATTTTTTTTTCCCAGAAAGAAAAAAAGAAAGGAAGAAAAGAAGGAAAGAAAGGAAGAAATAAAGAAAGAAATGCACAGATCCTGTTTCTGCAGAAATTTTCAACATTAAAAAAAAAGCATGCGTGTATTTAACGTGCAAGAAGTTAAGGATTTACTAGCTTGTTCTTCTCAAATGAAATGTGTTTCATGCAGTTATTTATGGGTTTGGGTTTTTTTTGTTTTCTGGTTTTTTTGCTTTTGTTTGTTTGAAGTTATTTTTAAATAAATCTAGTCCAAATATTTTTTAAAGAGAGTTTCTTTTCTAGTACTGTTTTATGAGATGAGAGACCAATGAAAGGGAAATAAAATCAGAAGGGAAATAAAGAAAAAAAAAAATCCACGAAGCTAGAAAATAGCCACAAAAGATCCCCTCCTGTGATTCAAGAGCTGTGCAGACTATTTGGGGTTGTAAGAGAAGGTTAGAATTGGCTTGTGATAGAATCAGCTGCTCTGCTCTAAATTTCAAGATGGATAAAAACAGAAAAAGTAGTATGCAGCTTACATCCATGCTGGTTTTCAAATTTTAAATATTCAGATGCTTGACAGTACGTTCAAAACCTTGAGTACATGGACATTTGCTTAAATTTATTATAAATAACCTTACTTTTAAACATGACATGTTTTCTTTAAGGTACAGAAAAACTTTAATAAATCAAGATTTATTAATATCTATGTTTTTTAATGTTTTTTTGTTACATGACTGCTCACATTTTCAAACTGACTGACCATGCCCATGCAGGATTCTCTGTTCTAATCTATAGCTTTGTTCATAGTTGTTTCATATATTCTCTCTCAACATCTTCTGATTTTCTCTTTTGGTTTGCCTTTTCAAGCTTCATCCCTTCACTCACCAAGAAAACAGAAAACAATAGCAAAAGGCTTGTGTTAACATTAACCAGATAGTCTTTGACACCAGGCTTCCTGGCAGAGGTTGTAGTAGAGACCTCAACTTACGAAGATCTCCGCATACATGTGTATGGCACAAAATTTTGGCAACATGATCGCATCTGTAGTCCACTATTCAGTCTACATCCTCCATAATCTACAGTGTTTTCCAGAGAAGAGGTTAGGTTTAGCATTTTGCATTTGATTTTTCCTTTTTGTGTGAAGCATTTTTACTTGTCTCTACTGAGTTTCATATTACTGATTGCAAAACGTTTTGGCAATTTATCAAGGTGACTTTGAATTCAAACCTTTCTGTCAAAATGCTTGTAACACTTCCCAATGCAAATTACCTATATATACATATTATAGGCACCTATTCTTTTGCATCATGCAAATCACTAACCAGAACTATCCATTAAATGCTATGTAGTTCTTCTTAGTATATCAACAATTGAACTAATTACAGCTATCTTGTAACTGTTAGTTTTATGCCCAGCTTTGCTATGCTTTTATCTGCTTTTCATATTTTTCTAGTTAGCACTGACAAGAGACATACACAACAATCTCAAGAAGTATACCAGATATATTCCTTTCCTTCTATCTCCGAATGCAGAGCTTTGGTTAAAAACACACAAAAAAATGTGGTTTAAGATTTTTTTCCTCCTAAATTTTTATGGGTCTTTTCATTTTTATACTCCTGTTATCTAAATGGTGGCAAAATGAGTATTTAGTGATTTATTCCAGTATCTTTATTAAATCCCTAGATAGTAAATCTCTGAAACTAGAAATCTAAAACTGTGTTTAGTAAAAACATGCACAATAGCTCTTTAGTGACTGGATACAGTGTTAAAGAGAATTATTGTGTGCTTGTCCTTGTTTTGACTGGGATAGAGTTAATTTTCTTCATAGCAGCTAGATTGGGGCCGTGTTTTGCATTTGTGTTGAAAACAATGTTGATAATTCAAAGATGTTTTAATTATTGCTGAGCAGTGCTTACACAGATAAGGCATTTTCTGCTTCTCACACCAAGCAGCCAGAGAGTAGTTTTGAGCTGCACAAGAAGTTAGGAGGGGACACAGCTGGGATAGCTGTACCCAGTTTGCCAATGGGGTATTCCATATCATACAACGTCTTACTCAGAGACAAGAAGCTGGGTGAACAAGAAGGAAGAGGGGGACAAATGTTTGGAGTGATGACGTTTTTCTTCCCAAGTGATGTGTGATGGAGCCTTGCTTTCCTGGAGATGTCTGAACACCTGCCTGCTGATGGGAAGTAGTAAATGAATTCCTTGTTTAATTTTGCTTGCATGCCTGGTTTTTGCTTTACTTCTCAAACTGTTTATCTCAACCCGACTTTTCTCACTTTTACCCTTCTGATTCTTTCCCCCATCCCAGCTGGGGGAAGTGAGCAGCTGTGTTGTACTTAGCTGCCAGATGGAGTTAAACCACAACAGTGTTATAAAAAACCAGTCTGATTTGTCTGCAGATAGAATGGGGAAAATCAAGTCCTAGTTATTAAAAAAAAAAAAAAAAGTGGGTCAGGAAACAGTCATGTTTACTTTTGCCCAAAATAATCCAGCCATGACAGTGAGGCAAATCATAGTTTCATAATGAACAGAACATCTCCATGAAGCAGTGTTTTTAAATCAACTCATTTCTTCCCCTCTGAAGTCTATTCAAGAATTTTAAAGCTTATTTCTCCAACTTTTGATAAACACTACTGCTTAGTTTTCTTTTTTTTTTTCATATATACTGCTGAATATTTAAAGATAGAAGTTTCTCAGAATTTTGAACTAGTGCACCATGTCTCTATTTAATAATTGAAATGAATACCTTAGGTCACAATACCTTTAGGTCTGGAGAAGGAAAAAACCAATAGGTTATGAGGGTGGGAGGGTTTTATCTTGTTTTGTTTTGAAATCTTAGCTATGTCTTACTTTGTGCTTAGCCACTTTTAGCCACATAGCTAAGCAGTGTTCTGCAGTGAGTGCAGTCTCAGCAAGAAGACAAAATGTCTGACTAACACCAGTCAGACAGATGTTGGTGTCATTCAAATATGGCCCAGTAAGTATTTCTTGCCTTTTGCTGCCTAAGGGCATGTCTCTGCCATGCAATGAAGCATAGTGCAGAGATTGCCAAATTATCACTGAACTGCAGCTGTAAATCCATAGAGTACAGAAATCTGGATCTTGGTGTCATATCATGCATTTTTATGAGACCACATAATTGCTACTTTGTTGTGCATGGAACTGGGCTGAGTACTATGGAGAGTATAGTGGGTATCTAGAGGCTGTGTTTCACAAATTCACTTTAAGATATATTGTTAAATCACACAAAGCTGAATATTTCTGTACTTCTATAGAGACATGACTTAAATTGTCTATCAAGCAGAAATTCTTCTAAGTCTCCCCAAAACCAAAAACAAACTAACAAAAAAACCCCCAAAAGCAATTCAAAACAAAGAGTAAACCCACAAAAAAACCCAGATATAGCTAACTAGATACTCGGGGGAAAAAGTTGGAGCAAGGAAGATGTATCCTTGGGAGAAGAGGATCAGGTCAGATAAAATTGGACATATGTAAGTCTATGGGCCCCAATGTGATGCACCCACAAGTGCTGAGGGAGTTGGCAGATCTCATTGCAAGCCCACTCTTGATAGTCCTTTATTGATCATGGCAACTGGGAGAAATGCCCAGAGACTGGAGAAAAGAAAATGCCATTACCATCTTCAAGAAGGGTAAGAAGGAGCATTCAGGGAACTAGAGGTCAGCCAACGTCCCTTAGGTCTGTGGGAAAGTGGCAGAGCAGCTAGTCCTTAAAACCATTTCCAAGCACATAAATGTCATCAGAAGTAGCCAGCATGGTTTCACCAAAGGGAAGTCATGCTCAGACTACTTGATGAACTTCTACAATGAAGTGATTGGCCTGGTAGACAGGGATAGAGCAGTGGCTATTGTCTACTTGGACTTTGGTAAGTGTTGTGACACCCCCATAATCTCCCATAAGATCCTCATAGCGAAACTGTTGCTGTACAGAGTGGATGAGCAGACAGTGAAAACTGGCTGAATGACCAGGCCCAGAGAGTGGTTATCATTGGCACAAAGTCTAGTTGGAGGCCACTGCCTAGCAGCATACCTCAGTGGATCAATCCAGTCCTGTAAATATTTTTATTAAAAATATGGATGAAAAACTGGAGTGTTCCCTCATCAAGTTTGCAGGCAACATCAAATTGGGAGGAGTGGCTAGCTGACACACCAGAGGGTCATATCCCTGCCATCCAGAGGGCTCTGTAGGGGCTGGAGAAATGTGCTGACAGGTACTTCATGGAGTTCAATAAGGGGAAGTGCAAATTCCAGAACCTGGGGAGGAACAGCCCCATGCACCACTGTATGCTGGGGGCCACCCAGCTAGAAAGCAGCTGTGAAGAAAAGGACCTGGGGGACCTTAGATACCAGACTGAACATGAGCCAGCAATGTGCCCTTACCACAAAGAAAGTGAATGGCATCCTCAGCTACAGTAGACAGAGTAGGTCTGTAGACAGAAGGTCTGTAGGAGGTGATCCTTCCCCTTCATTCAGCCCTGGTGAGGCCACACCTGAAGTGCTGTGTTCAGGTCTGAGCTCTTCCATATGAGAGAGACATGGACATACTGGAGAGAGTTCAGTGAAGAACCACAAAGACAGATGAAAAAGCCGGTGCTATTTAACCTAGAGAACCGAAGGCTCAGGGGTATCTCATCAATGTATATAAATACCTGAAGGGGGGTTGCAAAAAGGATGGAGCCAAGTTCTTTCCACTGGTACCCAGCAACTAGACCAGAGACAATGGGAACACACTGAAACACAGGAGGCTCTGTCGAAACATCAGGAAACTCTTTTTTGCTGTGAGGGTGACTGAGCCCTGGAATAGGTTGCCCAAGGAGGTTGTAGTGTCTCTCTCCTTAGAGATATTAAAATACTGTCTATGTGTGGTGTTGGGCAACCGGGTGTAGGTGTCCCTGCTTGACAAGATGAACGGACCTCTAAAGTCAGTTTCAAGCTTAACCATTCTGTGACTGTGACACTGTTGAAGAGAAACAACTTTTATTGAAGTGGAAACGTAAATCTTGGCAGGAGATACAAAATTCTGTCATGGGTAATTGTGTTTATTTAAGCATTTTAGGATACTAATAAAAATCCTGTCCCTAAAAACTGGAATGAGACCTGTTTTCTGATTTCTTCATATAGGTGAAATATAAAAATTCTCTAATTCCCATTGCTATGTCAAGGTTGTATTTTGGCTTTGAAGGTTTTGATGTAATTGACTGGTTTCCCTTCAGAAAAAAAAATAACACAACCAAAACAGAGAAAAACCCCAAATCCCTCCCACCCAAAACAAAACCAAACAAACAAAATAAAACCCCAAAGCCACAAACAGAGCAAAACCAAATGTGTATAGGATTATCATAAATAATACTTATAAATTGTAGGGAGAGTGCTAGTTATTGGCATTGCCTGTATGCATATATATGCTGATTTTTTTTGCTCTGCTTATCCTCGTGTCTCCGGATAAGATTGAACAGAGAGTTGAGGAGACCTATAGCTATATTCATATAAGAATTGCATCTTTAACTCTGTTTGACTACTTATATTTTTATTGAAAGAATGTTCTTGAATTCTTCTAAGCTCTTTCTCCTCGCCCCTTCCAGTTGTGAATTACAATCTCAAGAGCAGTGATGTGTCTTTTTGCAATGCAATGCTATGTGAAGTCTTGAATAGACTTCTGTTAACAGTCAGGCCTAGTCTATTATTTTGGAACCAGACCAAATTTATCTACCTGGAATGTATTCTGAGTTATTTCCAAAAAAATAGATGTCAAGATATTTTGTATGTAATTCAGAGTTACTTTATATGTATATATATCTATCCCAATCTTTTTTCCTCTCTTATTTTCTTCTATGTTCTCCCTTCCTGAAGCTTCATAGTGCTGTCAAATTGTTGCCTTCTAAATGTGAAATATTCCCAAAAGTAGATTACAGTGCTAAATTCTGTCAGCTTAATAAGATGAATTTCAACTCAAGTGAGGGAAACAATAAGATAAAATTGTTTCTCTTGTTTGAAAATCAAACCCAAACTGTTTATATGTCATGTTGACATATTTTAAAAGAGCAGATTAATGAGAAATGCATATATAGCACTGTAAATTTGCATCCCACTTTACAGTAAGTAAAAATATGTATTTACTGCCCTCAACAGTTTTTCCTGTCAGCTAGTTTTGAGATGCACCTAATGATATCAGAAGAGAGAGCTATAAATACTGGACAGTAAAACAGGTAGCAGTAGGTGCAGAAAAACCTACCCAAAGACCCTAAGAGAGCTCTTGGAGTCTGCAGTCATGTGTCTGCTGCTGTTGCAGCTCTGAATGCAATGGTGGACTTAAATCAATTTCTGATGGCATGAAAGTTATTATTTCACTGAGTTCCACTAACAAATTCTTTGATTATTATTCAGGATGAATAACGCTTTCAAAATCAACGATGCAGAGTCCCAGTCAGAGCTCTTTATTCATTTGCATAATACACCACATTTCAGTGAAGTAGGGTAGGCATTAGTTGCTGTGAAAAAGGATAATATTAAGCCACAAAACAAAGGTATTAGACAAAGCATGGAGCATAAAAAAGAGGGTGCTGGACAAACAAGACAATTCCAGCAGTACAATATGGCAGTCAATTATAAAAATCCTTAAAAGCTTGAAGTCGGTACATAACAGTAATTCATAAAAAAAAATGAGTAAAATTGTTTTGGAACTTCCAGACTCTATTGGAACTCTACTGGACTGGACCAATTACTCTTTTCTGACAGAGGGTGGTATGAAGAAACATACTGGAAAGACTGCCTCCTTTCAAGTATGCTTAATCAATGTTCTCATTCCTCTCAAGTTAGCACATTTCAACACATGTGAAACTACCATGACACCTTACTATGAGACACTGACAAGAAGAAATGCAACTAACAGAGTTAATAAGTTGTCTTCTATTTGGAGTTTCTTTATTGACCACAGCACTCAGGAGATCTACAGTACTTATAAAGCAATCAATAACAGCCTTAAGAGTCTGAGAAAAGTTAAGAGTCACCATTGGGCTTGACCAACAGGGAAACTTTTAAAACTATGCTGCAGTAGCAGAGTTGTGACTTTTTCTACACACCCAAGGGCTCCAGAAGGCACTGTGCCTGCATGAGCCTCCTGCTGGTGTAGGTTACCATCACTTTTTACCAGCGCAGGTACTGGACCATAGTACAGTCTGCCACAGAAAGGTTATAATGGTGAAAAAACAACAGTAAGAAAAGTGGGGACTGACTGTTACGCTAATACAAAGAAAGGAACATGATGCTCATTAGAAGACAGTCTCTATTACCTCTCCGTCTTACTCAGTTTCAGTATCTAGCTATCATTCCCACACTGATTTTACCTTTACAGCTAAACATAGACATACCTACTACTTGTCAGAAATAGCCTTTGGAAATCCAATCAGTACGTAACTTATTCTCTTATGTTTACTTCACAGTATTCTTTTTCAAGTCCTTGAAAGTCTATTCATACACTGTGCACATATGATCACTGACGTCCTTCTCAGGAATACTAATAATTACTGTTTTGGGGAAGGGAACATTTTTCTGTGAATTCTAGACAAAAAAAAAATCCAAACACAGTATTGAAAACTGGAAACCAATATCGAGTGTGACTTCTGTTTAGTATTCTGAATTAGATTCATGATGACCTCAATATATTGAGGCTAGGATTTTCTTACTATATGAAGTTCCAGAGATTTCACTTTTAACTTGCAGCAGGCTGACAGGGACATTTTCAAGGTATTTTAGCTATCTTCAATATCTGTTTTATTGTTGCAGTACTTTGGTACATTTGCTTAGGGCTAAAATTTACCCATGGATCTCCCCAGATGCATTCTGCTACCAGCAAAGAGGAACAGTGAAGGAAGCAGAATTTCATTCAGCTCTCAGAGCGCCTCTGTCTATAACTTAATGCAAAATCCCTCTACTTTTTTCATTAATAATTCCAATTCTAGCATGACTGTGTAGCTTCTGCTGGATATCTGTGGTTTAAAGTCAGAAGAAGGTGGCATATTTCTCTATGCTGTCGGATTACAGTAGGAGTATGTAACAATAAATCCAGTTTTGGGATATTTTTTAGCCACCAAATGTTTGTGCTCCTGGAGAGTTCATTTTTAGCTGGGTTGAATAAACTCGTGGCGAATCCTGGAATTTTTTCAGGCTGTTTTTTCTCTGTTTCCCTGATCAGGACTATGGGACAAAGTACAGAAATCAAGAACCCATAGTACATCTAGATTATTTGCTTAATAAAGAGTTCCTGATTTTTCTGTTTCTGTTGCTTTTTGACTGCAGACTTGGGACTGTGGTTTTGTTCCGAAACACTTTGGTTCCAGCAGAGACAATGCAGAGTGGACTATTTAATCCTCAATCACTTTCTTCACAGTGGACAGCGAAACCAACATTATCTACCAGGAATATAATTTAGGAATTTTATGCAACATTCCGTGATGGTTCTGTTAAGCCAAAGAAACAAGAAAGGGACACGAGTTGGCTTGAATGCACAAAACTTGTCTGTCAAAGCAGACTGAGTACTGGAGTGCTGTCTTTAATTTTTTCTAAAATGCTTAAGGGCTTATTTCAATATGCTGACAATAAGCATTGAACAGGGCAGTAGTATTAAAACTGCTTCTGGGACACAGAAATATAAGATTTAGATTTCTTCTATAGGCATTAAAACTTCTAAAGGCTGTCCGTGACTTCTTTGTGCCTCCAGTCATGTAATGGATAGTTAAATATCTGTTGTGGACAGAGGTTATCAGAAAAGATGCATGACTTTGGAGCATATTATAGAATCACATGCCTTTCTCTGTGACAGAAAGATTTCTAAAGGCCTGCGTGGTAAATACTATAAACATGCTCAGTGTTGCATGCAAACTGTGTTACTAGCTCTATTTGCAATAATGGTAGGTAAAAGCTGTAATGTACGTACAGTTTCTTTGCTAAAAGCTCATTCATCATTTTTCCTACGCAGTTCAGGAGCAAAAAGCAGGCAAAGCCAATTTAATATTGTTTAAGAAACATATTATTCAATTCGTAGATTTTTTTATCTGCTATTGCTGTAGGCCGTAGTTCAATTTGATTTTAAGATGAAAGGTTATGCTTGTGACTGATAGGTAACTACTAGCTTTTTGTCTTTCCCAGAAAGGCAAGCAGGAGCTTAATAGCACTGACCTTTTGACTCAGACAACTCTATTCAGATGAGAAGTCATTGATATGAGACAAATACATTCTTGGTGCATTTATTCTCCTCCCCTTCCAAAACCTTCCTAAGGTGTCACATTCCCTGAATGCTGTAAGAGTGAACAAAGATGATGCAAATCTCCAGATATCCTGAACTTATCTTTTCAGTGAGATTCAAGCTGAGGAAGAACTGTCTCTTTTTTCTAGTCTAATCTTCTCTCTTGTCTGGTTTGGAGAAAAGAAGGCTGAGGGGTGACCTCATTGCTCTCTATAGCTCTCTGAGGAAGGGAAGTGGAGAGTGAGGTGTTGGTCCCATCTCCTTGGGATCCAGTGACAGGATATGTGGGAGTCGTTCAAAGTTGCATCATGGGGGTTTCAGACTTGACATTAGGGAACATTTCTTTACCAAGAGGGTGGTCAAGCACTGGAACAGGCATCCTAGAGAGGTGGTTGATGCCCCCTGTCTGTCAGTGTTTTAAATGGCATATGGACAATGTCCTTAATAATATGCTTTAACTTTTGGTCAGCCCTGAAGTGGTCAGGCAGTCAGACAAGGTGATCGTTGTAGTTCCCTTACAACTGAACTGTTCTGTTCTGTTCTATTCTATTCTATTCTAAATCATCAAAATTTCCTTTCCCACCTTTCTGGCATAACCACGTGCTCAGAGGAGTTCTGAGCTCTTAAAACCCATAGGTTTGTTCTTGGACATAAGATCCACCTTCTGGCAATCTGTAGCAGTAGTACCAGCATTTAAGTCTAGCCAAGCCAAACAGGTTTTGTAGTAAAATAAACTCTAATTGGACTGCTTGTTACAGCAGCAATATGCATTTTATGTGATTTTACATGGAAAAGGACCACTTCCAAACTCTTTATTAAGGCCTTCTACATTTTTAAGTTTAGCTGCTGTCTGTACACACACGCAAACGTTTACATGCTTGTGTGTATATACATGAAAAGATGAAACTCAGTGTGTACAACTATATATATCAGAGGCAGGTCTTCAGCATTTAAGACCCAACTTCAATACAGTAAACATTTAGCCTGAGGCAATAGAGATTAATGTCAAGAGCTTTAGCTCTTGCCAAAATATGAGGTGTTTCCTGTAGATCCAGTATGATCCTTATTAATGCATAAACAGTATTGAACAATACTGTTATTGAAGAATAAAAAGGTGGTAATCACACCAAACTTTTCACAAGAAAACTACAGTCAACAATAGACTTCAGAGTTTCTTTATAATTTCCTGCAGTCAGCCAAGAATGTCGACAATGGTGATGAGAAATTAATATTTTTTTAACATCATCCATCAGAACCATGTTGTCATAAATGAACATAAATAGATAGAGGCCCCAGAGCATTTTTAAAGATCTCAATGTTTACATCTCTTGTGTTTCATGATTGGTATTCTGAGTTAAGATCCTTCTTTTCACAGTAGGGACTTTTTGTTGTCTGAGGTTCAGCAAATGGTATAAATTCTTAGGCTGGAAGTCCTAGTAAAGAGAAAAGCTTGTTCTCAAATCTGAGGGAAGGGAAGGGAAGGGAAGGGAAGGGAAGGGAAGGGAAGGGAAGGGAAGGGAAGGGAAGGGAAGGGAAGGGAAGGGAAGGGAAGGGAAGGGAAGGGAAGGGAAGGGAAGGGAAGGGAAGGGAAGGGAAGGGAGAAAGAAGGGGAGGGGAGGGGAGGGGAGGGGAGGGGAGGGGAGGGGAGGGGAGGGGAGGGGAGGGGAGGGGAGGGGAGGGGAGGGGAGGGGAGGGGAGGGGAGGGGAGGGGAGGGGAGGGGAGGGGAGGGGAGGGAAGGGAAGGGAAGGGAAGGGAAGGGAAGGGAAGGGAAGGGAAGGGAAGGGAAGGGAAGGGAAGGGAAGGGAAGGGAAGGGAAGGGAAGGGAAGGGAAGGGAAGGGAAGGGAAGGGAAGGGAAGGGAAGGGAAGGGAAGGGAAGGGAAGGGAAGGGAAGGGAAGGGAAGGGAAGGGAAGGGAAGGGAAGGGAAGGGAAGGGAAGGGAAGGGAAGGGAAGGGAAGGGAAGGGAAGGGAAGAACTGCAACCCCCACTTATCTTTAAAGATGACAATATTTGAAAAGCAAATATTTCTTTTACGTTGCACAAATAGATAATCAGATTAAGTGCTTATAATTTGTGCAAGTACAATAACTTTCAGGTTCAGTCTAAGCCAATTTAGAAACCAGAAAATTGGTAGTAACTATCCAACATGCAAAGAGATTATCCTAATCTGTTTTATGCTAAAACTGTTATCTGCCACCTCTGTGTCAGGACACCACAGACAGTTATCAGATACTTTTGGGATATCCTGTTTTAACTCCTGCTTTTGTGCTAGATGTCCTGTAGCAGAATTAGGATAAAAATCAGATGAATTAGATGTTAGAGACTTCTTTTTTCTCAGCTTGCACAGGCATACTATGGACTGTTTTAATTTTTTTTTTTTCTGTGTAATGCAGAAAATGCATTTCTTTCCCTGATGCTTTAAATGACGGCTCAGAAGGCAATTAAATATACTTCTGTTTCACATCTCTGAGACTTTCAGCACTGGTGGTTGCTACAGAGACCACAACTGTGACATGATATGGATATAGCAAGCAAATCTTAATAGAACTGGTTTCCTGCTAAGTGTGATCACTCTGGAGTAGTTTGTCATGTTGGGGAGAGAACTGGAGCTTGTTGAAACAATAGTATTTAAGGAGAGAATACTCAGCCATCACACAGTCTATACAGACACTTGCATTTTCTTAATGTACTGTAGGCAGTATGTTATCCTGAAGCCTCTGCAAACCAGAGATGGATTTGAAGCTGCAATGCAATACAATACCCCTTTGAAACAGTGAAATATGTTATGCTGAATTTGGTATTTTGAACATTGCCAGGAGAGGCAGAGGAGGCGTGTGCAAGCTGAGGGCAGGGAAAGAGTCTGTTTGTAAAACATAGGTTGGAGTTCAATGTCAAGACCAGATTTTCCAATTGCCTAGGAGAGGCCATGGTGGATATCATTAGAAGATTCATTGAAAAATATAAAGGATGGCCTTCACATTTTTCAAATGATCTAACAAGTAAAATTCTGCTGTCATGTAACTGACACTAAAAATCCACTTTTGCATCTGATGAGTGGTATTTGTTTACAATGTTTTATCATCATTAAAAACAGGTGTTCTAAATTAAACTTAAAGAGTTATAAACATTTACCTTATAGATTTTGAGGTATTCATTTTTACTGACAAGTATTTTCAAGCGCTATGCATACAAATTTAAATATTTTAAGAATGTTAAATTCTGTTCTCTTCTATGACTCAGCTTTGAAAGAAGAATTATTCTAAAAAATAAAATAAAATTCTTAAAGGTGGTGGCAAAGAAAAACAGTTGCCCCTCAAAATGCAGCACAGACAGGTGAACTCAGAAATCTAGTCTTCACCCAAAAGGTAAACCTCTCAGTGGTAAAGGTAAATGAGACTCTCAGTGAGACCTTATATCTCATCTCAAATGAGTGTTTCAGAGATTCATGCCCTCTGCTTTGTTTGGTGTTCCTTGATTCTGTCAGCTTATCCATCAGCTTCGATATCACTGAAATGGCACTTTAAACCTTGTGATACTTCTGTTTTCTCACTGCTGTTGCTGCTGTCAATTTTAGTTCTTTAATAACAAGATTTTCTTGATGCTTTTGAACATTGATGCCTGTGCGTTTGCTGTCTGACAGTTATAGGGAGCCTTAAAATGTTTCCAAGATCTTGGCCTTGTTTCTACTTTCTTTCCATGAACACATAAGGTGACTTTCATGTAGGCCTTGATGCTGCAATTTGCTTTTCATATTCTCAGACCTAGGGAGCCTCCTTCATTCTTGCATACTTCTGAAAGAGTTACAGAATCACAGAATGGCTGAGGTTGGAAAGGACCTCTGAAGGTCACCTTGCCCAAGTCCCCTCCTCAAGCAGGATCATCTAGAACAGGTCTCCCAGGACCATGTCTAGTAAGATTTTTAATACCTTCCAGGACAGAGACACAACAACATCTCTGGGCAATTTGTTGCTGTGCTCAACCTCACAGTGAAAAGTTTCTTTAGGATGCTATGGGAAACAGTGTTGAAAGTCTTACTACAGTGAAGGTATGCAATACCCACTGTTCTGCATTCAACTACAAAGACAGTCAAGTCATCATAACAGGTTATCAGGATGGTCGAGCATGACTTCCTCTTGGTGAAGTCATATGGACTACTTATCACTGTCTTGTTCTTCATGTGCCTGGCAATGTTTTCAAGGATTAGTTGATTCCTCAGCTTCCAGGGACTGAGGTGAGGCTGACTGGCTTGTAGTTGCCCAGGTCTTCCTTCTTGCCCTTCTTGAAGACAAGAATGACATTTGCTTTCATAGAATCATAAAATCACAGAATGGTTTGTATTGGAAGGCATCTTAAAGATCATGTTGTTCCAACACCCTGCCATGGGCTGGGACACCTCCCACTAGATCAGGTTGCTCAAAGCCCCATCCAACCTGGTC
Organism: Numenius arquata; assembly: GCF_964106895.1. Classification (NCBI taxonomy): domain Eukaryota; kingdom Metazoa; phylum Chordata; class Aves; order Charadriiformes; family Scolopacidae; genus Numenius; species Numenius arquata. The sequence goes on from NC_133616.1 coordinate 72,996,543, forward strand.
TTGAACCCCTCCAGGGATGGGGCATCCACAACTTCTCTGAGAAACCTGTTCCACTGTCTCACCAACCTTGCACTTGGCCTTGTCGAATTTCATGATGTTTCCACAGGCCCACCTCTCAAGCCTGTCCAGGTCCCACTGGATGGCATCCCTTCCCTCCAGTGTGTTAACCACACCACACAGTTTGTTGTCATTGGCAAACTTGCAGAGGGTGCACTCAATCCCACTGTCCATGTCTCCAACAAAGACACACCTCCAATTCTCAGGCACCTCTCCCAGTCTTCATGATCATTCAAAGAGAGTGGCCTTGCAATGACTCCAGCCAAATC